>NC_056746.1:214241626-214346626 GCF_019279795.1 Protopterus annectens | reverse complement strand
TAACTGTACCAAGTCACTCCAATAAGCCTTGACTGTTTAGTTATACTACCAATTGGATAATAATATTGCACATTAATAATTGGACACCCTTTTAAGGGCCTTTGAGTAGCTGATAAATATTAGTAGGTGGTGGCAAGTGGTACTACTTGAACCTGTGCCAGCCTTCCCCAGGAGTGTCTGTGTGGTTGTATAAACTCTTATCTCAAAGTGTGTGTATGTCAGCTACTTGGGCAGGGACATGAAGCACTGGTTGGACAGAGAGGGTGCTGGAGATTTTAGCTTGCCCACTAGGCTGAGATCTGGACCCTATATTTGTGCCAGTGGGAGTCTTATTGGGGACCTGGAGAGAAAGGGAACGATCAACCCTGGACTGACTGTGATCTCTGTGTGCTCTTAAGGGAAATTGCATTTTACTGTGTGTATCTGTTATACTTTCCTCCTATAGGAGACGCCCATCATTGGTGTTAGTGGTGAGGATTGATGCTCCTTGATTGCTTGGCCAGGGCACGGGCATCACATATTAATTGTTTGGCAGTGGTGGGATATAAACATCACATATTAATTGGTGGCAAATATTAATTGGCTTGTAGTGGTGTGGGTAGAGTGAATCCTGTAGCTTGTGTACAGTGAGCTCTGAAGGTGTTTTGTACACTAAAACAGCCATGCAGTGAATACTCAGAGTTCAGATCACAATTGTTTTATTTCTTTTGTTAGCTTAGTTAGTCAGGGTGAGCAGGCAGCATGTCAGCAGAGGAGTATGGAAAGCTGACAAGGAGCCAGCTGGCTGAGATGTGCCAAGCTAGGGGACTGGTGCATGGAAATCTGCTTAAGGCAGACCTGATTGCAGCCTTGGTTACAGCTGCATCAGAAAATAGCAACTAGGAGGACAATCAGACTGGCAGTGGAGATATAATACCCTCGGAGAATGGACAGCTCAACCTTTCTGCAAAGGACTTAAAAATGCATCTGGAGCTAAAGAGACTTGAGTTGGAGGCCAGGTGTGTGGAAATAGAAGCAACCGAGAGACCGAGGCATCTAGAGAGTGAGGACAATGAGAGACTGCGACATTTGCAGGCTGAGGAAAATGAAAAACTGCTATGCCTAGAAGATGAGGAAAAGGAGAGGCAGAGGCAGCATGAGAAGGAGATGCTGACTCTTTGCCAGAGTCATGGAGGTAATGGGGAAGGGAGTAACTGGACCCCAGTAGCACAACAGGTCAGTAAATTTCTTTCACAGTTTAAAGATGGGGATAATTTTGATAGTTTCATTAATATGTTTGAGAGGGTATGCAAACAGTAGAGTGTTGACCAAAGGCTCTGGGTACAGTTCCTGACCCCCTTACTCCATGGTAAAGCTGTAAATGTTTTGTCAAAAAAGTCTGACGTTACATGTTTTGATTATACTGTTGTTAAAAGTCATTTGTTAGAATTGTTTAAGCTAACACCTGAAACATACAGGAAAAAGTTTCATGAGCATAGACACAAGGCAGATGAAAGTGTCTGTGAATATGTTGCTGAACTGAGCACTTAATTCCATAGGTGGGTGAGTGGATGTCAGGTCACTTTTGAAGGGCTGGCAGACCTTTGGCGAGGGAACAAGCCCTTAGCACTTTGCCTGAGGACATGAGGATCTGGTTAGCTGATAGACAATATGCTACTTCAGATGAGTTGAGGAAGAAGGGAGACCTATACCTGGCAAGCAGGGCAGCCCTGCACAGGAAAAGGACTCCCAAGAAATGCTCATGGGTCTAAAGGAATCCATGGTGGGCAGCACAGACTGCTCCAACAGAATCTGCCAGTTGCTGGGGAAGCCACTAGTCCAGGTACATATCCAGGAGCTAGGGTTAAATGTTTTGAATGCAACCAGTGGGGCCATTTGGCATACAGGTGTCCACAGAGGCAAGGTGGGAAACAAAAGGTGAGGGAGCCAGTAAGTGGGAAAGACAAAATGCCAATAGTAGGTTGTCTTAGGAAAACAAGGGTACTGAACTACCATCTTGCAGATGTCCTGATAGGGATGGATTTGGATGAGGCAGTACCATGTGCTTATGCAGTTACACGCAGTCAGGCTAGGAGACAAGCATGTGGGTCTGGTAGCCTGGGAGAAACCCAGACAGACTGCACACTTGCAGCCAGGACTGGTGAGGTGATTACTTCAGGGAGGGCACTACCCTGTAGCAGTGAGACTGAAGGTGAGCCACAGCTGCTTGTGGGTACTGATGGTCCCTTGGACAGAGTGACTGCAAAGGTAGAGGTGAGTAGTAGTACTCAGGCTGACAGTGAGGCACCACTGTCAGAGGACACCAGACTTCTTGTGGAAGGGGAGCTGGGAAGGGTTACAAGGAGAGAGTTGAGATAGGCTCAGCTCTCAGACCCTACATTGCAAGGCCTGAGGCAAGTAGCTAGGGAGGCACCTGATATTCAAGGACAGGAGGAATCCGTATACTGGGACAAAGGGTTACTGTACTGAGAGTGGACCCCTGAGGGAGGGATAGAAGGTGAGAGAGTACAGCAGTTGGTAGTGCCTAGACCCTACCATCTGGTGCTTCTAGCCATAACCCATGATATTCCCTTTGCAGGTCATATGGACATAAAACATACAAAGAGGCGTATTATGCAGAACTTCTATTGGCCTGGAATTTCCAGAGATGTACCAGGATACTGGAGGACCTGTGAGCAGTGCCAAAAGGTAGGCAAGGCAGGAGAAAATGGGAGAGCTCCTTTGGTGCCTTTGCCTTGTAATTGAGGACCCATTTCAGAGGGTAGCTGTGGATATTGTGGGTCCTCTGAGTACCCCAAGTTCCACAAAGAAAAAGTATATCCTAGGGGTAGTGGACTATGCTATACAATACCCTGAGGCAGTGGCTTTGTCCTCCATTGAGGCAGAGAAGGTGGCAAATACTTTGTTAGAGATTTTCAGCAGAGTAAGTTTCCCAAAAGAAATACTGACTGACAGAGGTGCCAATTCTATGTCAGACCTGCTGGCTTGTCTGTGGAAGTCCTGTGGGGTGAAGCACATGAAGACCACCCCCTACCATCCCCAGACTAATGGTCTTGTTGAGAGGTTAAACTCTACAATCAAGTCCATGCTACGGGCATTTGCAGATCAGTTTAAGAGGGAGTGGGACAAATATTTGCCTCATCTGTTGTTTGCTTACAGAGAGGTTCCCCAGGAATCCACAGTTTTTTCAACCTTTGAGTTGCTGTATGGGCATAGGTTGAGGGGACCTCTAGATTTAATTCAAGATGAGTGGGAAGTTGAGTGCAAGTCCGACAAGGAGTCCGTTGTGGCATACATCCTAAACCTCATGACATGGCTCAGGGAACTCATGGGCTTGGCTCAGGAGAACCTGGCAGAAACCCAACAACAGAAAAAGGTGTAGCATGACAGGAATGCTCAAGCTAGAGAGTATGCTATGGGGCAGCAGGTAATGGTTCTCATTCCTGTCAGACACAACAAGCTGCAAGCAGCTTGGGAGGGACCCTACAAGGTGGTAAGAAAGGTAAGTGATGTTAATTACATGGTGGAACTGCTAGGCAGAAGGCAGGGGCACAAATTGTACCATGTTAACATGATGAAACCTTACCATGATAGGGAGGCCCTTATGCTTAGCATTTGCAGTGGATTGCTGAAGGAGTCTGAGGGAGATCTGGGGACTGATTTCCTCAGCGAGGCTCGGGCTGACACCTCAGTGGAAGGGGTAGCAATGTTCCAGCAGCTATCTCCTACCCAGGTTTGAGAAATCTGAGCAGTGTTGCAGGAATTTGGGGACCTGTTCACTGGGAAACCAGGGTGCACCCACCTGGGGGCAGCACCAGGTGGACACAGGACCCCAAAGGTCTATTAGGCAGGCCCCTTTCAGAGTGCCTGAGAGAGTCAAACATACTCTAAGGGAGGAGGTACAGGAGATGTTGGAACTAGGGGTGATTCAAGAGTGCAAACGTCCCTAGGCCTCCCCAGTGGTGCTGGTGCCAAAGAAGGATGGCGGCACTAGGTTCTGTGTGGACTACAGGAAATTAAATAGTCACACAGAGTCGGATGCTTACCCCATGCCTAGGACAGATAAGGTCCTAGAGCAGCTGGGTGGGGCTAAGTATCTTACAACCATTGATCTTACCAAGGGTTACTGGCAGGTGCCCTTGACTCCAAGTGCTAGAGAGAAGTCAGCCTTTGTGACTCATTTTGGCTTTTATGAGTTCACAAAGATGCCCTTTGGGATGAAGAATGCCCCAGCAACTTTCCAGAGGCTGGTAGATCATATCTTAGCAGGAGCAGGAGGGTTTGCCCTTGCTTACCTAGATGATATTACCATCTACAGTCATTCCTGGCCAGAGCACCTTCAGCATGTCAGGGAGGTGCTGGGCAGGCTACAGAGGGCAGGGTTGACCATTAAGCCAAGCAAATGTCAGGTGGGTATGGCAGAGGTCTACCACCTAAGACATAAAATGGGGAGTGGTAAGATAAGGCCAGAACCTGCCAAAGTGGATGCCATTCATACGTGGCCTGCTCCTGTTATTAAATACAGGTGAGGGCATTTTTAGGGACAGCAGGGTACTATAGAAAGTTTTTCCCCAGTTATGGTACCATAGCTGCTCCCCTCACAGACCTGACAAGGAAGAACAGGCCAGATAAGGTAGTGGGGACCCCAGCATGTGAGCAGGCATTCCAGATGCTTAAAGAAACTTTGGAAGGACCCCCTGTGTTAGCCAGTCCAGATTACAGGAAATAATTTGTTGTGCAGGTAGATGCTTTGAACCATGGGGTGGGGGCTGTACTTAGCCAGATTTCTTCAGAGGGAGAAGATCACCCAGTGGTTTATCTCAGTTGTAGGCTCCAACCCAGGGAAGAATGCTATGCAGCTGTAGAAAAGGAATGTCTAGCCATAGTGTGGGCACTGTAGAAACTTCAGCCTTATCTGTATGGAAATAAATTCACTGTTATGACAGATCACAACCCCCTAACATGGTTAAACAGACCCAGCCAGCAAAATGCCAAGTTGCTAAGATGGAGCCTAGGGTTACAAGCATATGATATGTCAGTGCAGCACCACAGTGGGATTAGCAATGCCAATGCAGATGGGTTCTCAAGACAGGGAATGGGGTAAGGTATACTCAGATAGACCTAACCCTCTCAAGCAGTGTTTCTCAAGGGTCACTTGAAAAACTAGCTTGAGTTCTCCGGGGGGGGGGGGATGTAAAGGCTGCCAGCCTAGCCAGCTAGAATTTTATAGATAATTCTATCATTTGTAAATATGAATGTAAACTACAGGCTTGTTGTCTTAAATGTAAAGAAACTGCTGTTAGATGTGGAACTGCAAAAAAATGTTACAACAGTGCTCTCTATTGACCAAGTAAAAGCATGTTGTGACCCTTTGATCTAAAGTCGGCTCTAGCCAATCTAGATGAAGACATTCTTTCTGTTGTTTTAACCAAGAGTTAAATTGCTAGATTTTAACATGCAAATGTATTTCTATTGCTCTGTTTCCTGACCAGCTGCAAGATAACAAAAGGAGATGTTAAGAATGTAAATTCAGTTTCTATTAGTCTAAGAACCCAGGGAAGTGTGAAGAATGATGTAATGTGTAGCCTGGTTACCCCAGGAAAGTGTGAAGAATGATGTAATGTGAATCAGAACTGCAATTTCAATTTAAACAGAGAGAACCAGAGAGGATTAAGCATTTTTGTCTTGACCATCCAACTCACAGCACTGTCTTGCTCTTATGTAAGTTATCTTAGACTTGTGTTTTCTTTCAGAAATAGCTAGGAACTAGAAAGATTAGACTAAGTGTTTTTCTGTGATGTCAGAACTGTACTACTGAATTATTTTAAGTATTTCTCTGTGATCTCTGAACTCTTGACTAGCACTGTGTAGTAAGAAGTGTTGTCTTGTGTCTTTATTATTTATTATTAAATATTTTAAAACCTTTCAACTGTGGCTGTTTTGTGTAGAGATAATTTAAGCATATTTGTAGTGATTACTGTACCAAGTCATTCCAATAAGCCTTGACTGTTTAGTTATGCTACCAATTGGATAATAATATTGCACAGCAATAATTGGGCACCTTTTTAAGGGCCTTTGAGTAGCTGATAAATATTAGTGGGTGGTGGCAAGTGGTACTACCGTATAGTCTGGGAAAAAATGGGCACAGCTGAAGAACATGTGCCAGCCTTCCTCAGGAGTATCTGTGTGGTTGTATAAACTCATCTCAAAGTATGTGTGTGTTAGCACTTCAGCAGGGACATGAAGCACTGGTTGAGAGGGTGCTGGAGGTTTTAGCTTGCCCACTAGGCTGAGATATGGACCCTGTACCTGTGCTAGTGGGGAGTCTTATTGGGGACCTGGAGAGAAAGGGAGTGACCAGTCACGGACTGACTGTGATCTCTGTGTGCTCTTAAGGGAAATTGTACTTTACTGTGTGTATTTGCTATCCTTTCCTCCTATATAAGACGCTCCTCACTGGTGTTAGTGGTGAGGATTGAGGCTCCTTGATTGCTGAGCCAGAGCACGGGCATCTCACATACATTAATACAAAGAATAAAATTCACAAAGGATAGCAACTGCAGTACACAAAGGATCAAATAAAACTTTTCAATAAAGTACATGAACATAATTTAAATCCTGTTGAAACCACTCACGATAATAGTTAAAAAAGCACCACAAAAAACAGGAACCAGGTCCTCCCAAACAGATGTCTTTATTGTAGCAGCAAGTAAATCCTTTAGCAGCAAAATAATTCAAATCCTACACTATTATGTTGAATCTATATTGACATACACTGGGTAAACATAAGTTACATTACAATGCAATAGAAGATACATGTAAGCAATGAAACTGGATACTTTGATTTAATTACCAAATATCATGTTGTGGTGGAAAGAGAGAAAGTACTACAGATACATATAGTTAAACGATAGAGAGGTATAACAGTTGATTAGTATTTGAATTAAGTTTCAAGACTGAAAATTTATATTACTTCTGTTTTGAAATAGAAAAAAGGTTAGGATGCTGAATATTCCATATAGAAGCATTAAGATGCAGTAAAACAATAAATAGTAATTAAACAGTAGTTTTGGTACTTACAGTAAAGGTATTAACTGCATCTTGTATATATCTATATATATATATATATATATATATATATATATATAGAGAGAGAGAGAGAGAAAGAAAGAGAGATAGTGAAAGATGCATATACATATATATGAGTATGTCATTAAACATCGAACATCTGAAATGCTAACCATCAAAAAACTATCATTTTGGATTGAACCAAAAATAATCAAAAACAACAAAAATTAAAAATCTTTTTTTTTTTTTTAAGGGGGCAAGTCCCAATGCATGACCATAAATATATGCATATACACTATGATCCCATTCAAAATGGTGGCAGTAAAATCTCCATTGAAACAACATTCACTTTTATGAGCATTTGCTGCTATTTACAGACTAAAAAATGTTTGATGTTTCAGACTGTAATCAATTTTCCCATTACCTTTATTAAAATTCAATGTTTTAAATAATTAAATATTTTGTTAATAATACAGTGAGCATTAATACAAACAGGAAAAATAATTGACACATTATAATACATAACATAAAAAAACTATGTAAAAAAAAGTGCTAAACGCCTGCATATGTCTTTCATATATCAAGTTGATAAAATGTAGTAACATATGAAAAAGTAGAAAGCACCTTAAAAAGAAGATATCTTTGAGTTCTCTCTTCTTTGTTAACTAGTTACGGCTATTTATAAACAAGTATTATATATAAAAGAGGAGCATTTGCTCTGATTATTTATTATTAACTTGTGTGCTGTTATATATTTAATTGCAACTTGTTTGAATCCGTCCCATGACATATTTGATCTGCCATGTAATGACATGTAATGGAAAGTTTTTTTGTGTTATGAGAAGGAAGAGAGGCTCTACATATAAATTAAATAGATACAGAGATAATGGGCAAGCTATTCTTGTTCCACTAATGATCTTTATTGGAGAAAAAATTATTTTATTTATATGCAGAGTTGTGTGGGCATTAGTATAAAAAACTCTGATTAAGTTAATAAAGATTTGTGGTAAGCCTAAATGTGGTATAATTGAAAAAAGGAAATCTAAGTTGAGTGCATCAAGTTTTAAGGCCATCAAGTGCAAGTGTGAAAAATGAATTGTTATAATGTTTAGAAAGTATGCTCAATGTATCCAATGTTATGGTCACATGTTTATCTACCTTGTAAAAAAACAGATTGATGTAGGTGAAATTCTATTTGGTAATAATGGTTTTGGTCTGTTTGCCTGCAATGAAGCAAATATTTTAATATCTGCATTAATAAGAGAAATCAGTATGCAGTGTAATGAGGTTTTATTGTCAGAATTCACTTTAGGAATAAAGATTGTTTTACAGTTGTTAGCATACAGATCTGATATACCATTGTCTTTTATATATTTGAACAAGTGCAATAATATCTTTGAGATTTTTTTTTGACTAAAAGTTTTATAGAATTCTGCAGTGTAACCATAAGGTCCAGGGGATAACCACTTTGAGATTATTAATTATTTGCAGAATTTCTTGTTGGGTACATGGTGTTGTAAGGAGCTCCTGCTGACTTTGGCTATGTTTTGGGAATTCTAATTGACTTGAAGGACAGCAATGGGATTCTACTATTAAATGCTCAACTTCTCTGTACTTTTTCTCCTTATTTACTGTCCCTGCTATGAATAAACAACAATACAGCAATAGAAGTATAAGTAATGCATGTTTTACTCCTACTTGTCCTGTCTGTCACAGGATCATTAACTGCATTCCAGTCTCCTCCAACAATGTAGTAACAATTAGGGAAGAGGATCAGCATCTTATTGATTGTCATAATAAACTCATGTTTAGTACAGGGTGTATAAATATTCAAAAGTAGTACAAGTTTATCAAAAATGTATTCTTGTCAACTAAGTTGCACCATCTCCCATCAATATCTGAATCATGTTGAAACATTGTGTCTTTAAATGATTTTTTTAATAATAATTGCAACTCCCATACTGTTAGATTTGTTACCTGATTCAGTAATTGTTTTAAGCCATTTTCCCTATGACTTGAGCCCAGTGACCTGACATCATATACGTCTCTTGTACCAATATTATTTCTACCTTTGATTTAAATGTTAAGTGAAACAATAAACGTATCTTCTTTTCATTTGCATTCCTTTAACATTCCATTAATCTATTATCCACATTGACATTATCTTCAAAAATGAATAGTGGGATGGTAGATAGCTGTCTCATCATACCATATACATCAGTATTTGAAGCACAAACTTAAACAAAATGGCATATAGCACTTGTCTCTTCCTGCTAAAATCTTGTGCCTAACCACATCCCTACAGTGCAATGAGGATGGTAATGCAAAAATACATAAAGGATTATATCTGTATACAGAATATAAGTCATGGATCCAATTATCTCCTCTACATCTTTACATTTTAACAATGATATTTAAGATAAAAACAATTTAAACAGGATAAGTAGACCATAACTTCCCTATAACCCCACAAATCTTGTCACTCAGCCCCCGTTTTGTTCTGTGAACTTAGAGTGAACAGAGAGGAAAAAAAGTAACGATCTAGTAAATATGATTAGTTAAACGTCTTGACTGTGAATATAACTATAAAGTTTTTTTAGCACAGCAATCTGGGTGTCACATAGTGGGCTCACTATTATATTAAAGAAATCAGAAAAACCATATTTAAATCTTAATTCCACTTAAGATGTGGTATAAATACCATTGATACTATTGTTGACTAAGTTTATAGCTGAGATAATTGGAGCATTTGTACAGGAACTTCCTTGCAAGAGAAACAGGAAGTGTTCAGAATAATCCTCACCGAGTATAAACAAAGCCCAGGCAGTCTCTTGACCAGGAAAATGCCAATAAGCATTATCAGAATTCCAAGTGGAAGGTATATTTACATGTATTATAGGTTAGTTTCATAACATTTTAAGTTACATTAGTATTTTATAACTTTCTCCAATACATCTCCTAGCGATGTGTTCTAAGATCATCGTAATTTAGCATGACGATCAACCTTCAATCAGGGGTAGCATTAAATGCATTAATAAAGGCATGTTTTGCTTCCTTAGGTGATCCAACTGAATACATGGCTGCTATATATTGAAATATTAAGTGGAAGGTATCTCATTTGGAAATTAATCTTTTTAGAGATTAGGAATGCACAGAGTGGGGACAGTTTCTGACAATCTTGTTTAATTTGAAAGGGAAGATCTTGAGCAAAAGTAATTTTACTTCCATTTCAGATCAGCACATTTTTTTCTTTTTAGCAGTTGCAAGTATTTTGTGGGTATCTTGGTATTTTAAAGCCTGACATGTATTTGTCTCGGTTTATTCTGGATCTGTGCTGATCTGATTGATTGGTGTGCTCTTTCAGTAGTGATCTGGTTAGACCCGGCATGGTCTTCTAGTAGGTAGCTATGAATTTGATGCAAAGTTTCTATTAGTTTTGGTTGTTCATATTTTTCAGTACCCCATGCACCAATATATTATTTCATCTACTTCTGGCTTCCAAATCTAACATTTTTTGTTGAATATCTTGTATGTTTCTAGTATTGGATTGGGAAGTTTCTTGCAGTTGGTCAAGCTTGATTTCGTTTTCAATTGCTTTTGCTTCTGTTTTTTCCAGTCTGGCAGGAATTTGATTTATTGTATTACCAAATGTCTGAAGTTGGTCAGTGAATAGCTGACTAGTTTATTGCAGTGGTTGTAGTGCCATTTTTAAGTCTTCAAGGCCAGGGAGTTGGTCTGTTTTCACTTAATTTGTAGCCATTTGGACTTCTTGTTGTCTAGTGGCTTACGGCTGTTTTGAGATAATTTCCTTCTCTGATGTAGTCACTGCTGATAATTTAGTCCCTATTTTCTGATTTGACATCTCATATTTCTTATTATGATATGATTTTCCCCCCTTACAGCTTGGAAGATCCAGAACAAGGTCAGGTAGATCACCTATCCTCCTCAGGTAACTTGATGAGAGCTCTTTTTAAGAAATTTAGTTGGAGATTGTATACATTTATAACTTTTAAATATTTAGTTTTCAAAAAGCCATACTTTGTAGCATTTTGACTATAGTATTCATGGTGTTATCCATGGTGTTTACTATGGAACCATGCTGACAAGGTGTTCACAGGTCAAAAGCCATCTTCCCACTCATTTCAGACTGCAATTATATATATATATATATATATATATATATATATATATATATATATATATATATATATACACACACACACACACACACACACACACACACACACACACACACACACACATATACATACATGTACGTTTATATATAACTTATATTTGTATTCAGGGAGATATGCAATTTAATGAAATGTTGTTCACTGAAATAGATTTCATCTGAAAGCAATTGGTATTAAATGAAATCTGCTGACAGAGTAGGGGTAATAAAGTTTGCTCTTACCTCTGCTATTGTAAAATCTCAGAGTTAGTAGATAAAATTTTGTGGTGGAGTGGGGGCTGATGAGTGTGAGGACTGCTAAGCCTCCTGCAAAAACAATTCCAGGATGTGTGGTTGAGTAGTAGAAGGGTGCTACAGAAAAAAAGAATAAAATACCTGATAAACATTGACTGTTGAATTGTCATACATATCATCTAAACCCATCAACAAGTTGATCAGAGCTAGAGAAGAACAAAGTATGCTAATTCTAATTAAAGGAGGACCTGCTCCTTTGCGTTACATAAACGATTTTAAGTGTAGCGCAAGTAGTCCCAGCACTAGCAGTGGGTAGAAGAATGTTGTAGACATAAGGATGAAAGAAGCCATGAACATGGATGCTAACCTGTTATGAATGCCATCTGCACTCATCAACAGCTATAGCCAATATGGAATGGAAAACATAACCAACACTTCCGAGTATCTAGTCACAGAATCTACCACTATTAGGGCATATCTTTTTGCCTGTGGAAACTAGAGTGCTCAGAGTTGTCAGAATATCCATAGCTACCATCCGAAATGGTTCCTCAGTTACAGATAAAGACATCAAAGCAGTCTTGGGTTTGTCTATAGCCTTGCCAACTTTTAGACACTACTTGCAGGTCCTGAAGTACCCTGCTATGTCCTTTGCAATCCATTGCCAATAAAAGTTTTGCATAATGCGTTATGCCAATATGATTTCCAAAGGAAATATCATGGGCTATGACCAAAAGTGACTGTTGGTAGGCCCTGGGTGCTACCAATTGCTGTATTATTTCTCCAAAGTAACCACCCTTCAGGGGTCCATTCCCTTTATAGCCATCATGTATCCCAATATATGGACTTTATCTGTCCTTAAGTATCAAGAGCCTCCTTGGCTACCTCCCTCAAGTCCTGTAAAGTAGGGTCTGAGAGCTGAGCCTACCTCAACGCATCCTAGGTAGCTCTCCTTGACTTCCATTTCAAAGAAAGTCTTATTCTGCCAATAGTACCTCAAGTTTTGGCTGCGTACTATCACCAACCCTTCCCCTAAAATATCATTTCACAATGGGAGTACAGTACATTTCAGTTGCTGTGGCTCATTGTTCAGCTAACAGCCACCATCCAGCTCTCTGTTAATGTACCATATTATCAACCAAGGATGGAGGTGTGGGCCTTGGCTGGATCTTCGTCCATTACCTAGGCCACAGGATTACCTCCATGCCTGACTGTGTGTAACAATATTCACACAAGGTACTGCACTATCAAAGTTATTCTGTAGTAGGACATTGACAGGAATATCCTCAAACATAGCCTCTTACTCGCTAGCTTGCCTCCTTTCCAATCCAGATGAGCTCTGGCTAAAGGTACCAGAAAAGATTTGCCATCCAAGATCCTAAATGATGTGGCCTACCCAGGCAAGTGTTGCATATGTCTGATGACTGCAGGCTTGATTATGGTTCTGCATCATACTGAGTCCCTTTTATCAATGGTTTCTTTCCTATCTACTAAGATAAGGTACAGATGTTTGTGACATTTAGATACAGCTGTTGTCTATATAAAACCCATCACCGCCATAGTGCTAGTCCTGTGTAATGCTTCCTGAGACCTTGGTACTCTCTCTGTCCGCAGTAGACAAAGAGTGCATATTCCTCTTTTGATTTCATATGAAAGTTTAACCTCCAGACTTGGTTATGCACCAGAAACCATGGCTTCTTCCTTTTCCGGTGTAACGTGCTATGATAGCCTAGTATGCCCAATGGGTTTCCTAATACCCATGTGCAGTGTTGGATGTCCGCTCCTATGTAGTGGCAATGTACTGATTAGCTGGAGGTCCACAATCCTCTCCATCTCCTCAGCAGTGTTATACTGCCAACTAAATCCTCACATCCTCAGGCAATGTATGAAGGACTCGTTCCCTGGCCAAAAGATATGTAACCATTTCAGATGTGGTTACCTCCCACTCACTCAGTCACCTGTAAAAATAAGTACCAGTTCCTACAGTATATTCAGTAAGTCTGACATCTGCATGTTTTCTATAATCTAAAAATTTCTTTCTGTACATTTCTGGAGTTAACTTCATACATGTAAATAAATATTGTCAACTTTAACATTTATTTATTTAGTTGACATTTGTTTACCAGGATAGTCTGACTGAGTCAAGAGAACCCATTTTTAGCGGAGGCATGGGGAGAAAAGCTCCATATATAGACATATGTAACAATTCAAACATGGCACTCATATCTTACAGTATTGTCACATAAGTTCAAATAAGGACAATTACATATGACAGTTTTACAGTACAGGTGAATGGGTTTTCCAAAAATAGAAGAATAAGTAGGTATCACATTACTGCAGTAAAGTAACAGTGAGAAAGAACTAAGTAAAAAGTATAAGTGAATGTAGGGGAAAAGGGAGCTGAGCATAGAAGATGAAGTATAAGTGAGATTCACCTGGAGTAGTGCAGGTGCACGGCCATGTGTTTTAATGAAGTTTTGAAGACTGTTAGGCTGGGAACTGACCTAGTAGCTAGGGGGGAAGGAATTCCATACTTTTGTGACAGAATATGAGTAGACACACTGTCCTGATTTTTTTTTTTTTTTTTTTTTTTATTAATAGTTTCTTGTCCTCAGATCTTAGGGTTCTGTTTGTTTGGTAGGGTTTGACTAGGTTGCTTAGAGTTAAGCAGGCAGAGATTGTAAATTATGTTGTGCACAGCTGTTAGCTGTATATAGTGGAGTTGGTTGGGAAGTTCAAGCCAGTTAAGTTCTTATAGTTATCTACAGTGATGTGTGTGGTATTTAGAGTTAGTGATCTACAGTGATGTGTATGGTACTTAGAGTTAGTTATCTACAGTGATGTGTATGGTACTTAGAGTTAGTGATCTACAGTGGTGTGTATGGCATTTAGAGTTAGTGATCTATAGTGATTTGTATGGTACTTAGAGTTAGTTATCTACAGTGATGTGCATGGTACTTAGAGTTAGTGATCTACAGTGATGTGCATGGTACTTAGAGTTAGTGATCTACAGTGGTGTGTATTTCATTTAGAGTTAGTGATCTACAGTGATTTGTATGGTACTTAGAGTTAGTGATCTACAGTGATGTGCATGGTACTTAGAGTTAGTGATCTACAGTGATTTGTATGGTACATAGAGTTAGTGATCTATAGTGGTGTGTATGGCATTTAGAGTTAGTGATCTATAGTGATTTGTATGGTACGAGTTAGTTATCTACAGTGATGTGTATGGTACTTAGAGTTAGTGATCTACAGTGGTGTGTATGGCATTTAGAGCTAGTGATCTACAGTGGTGTGTATTTCATTTACAGTTAGTGATCTACAGTGATGTGTGTGGTATTTAGAGTTAGTTATCTACAGTGATGTGCATTGTACTTAGAGTTAGTGATCTACAGTGATGTGCATGGTACTTAGAGTTAGTGATCTACAGTGGTGTGTATGGCATTTAGAGTTAGTGATCTACAGTGATTTGTATGGTACTTAGAGTTAGTTATCTACAGTGACGTGTATGGTACACAGAGTTAGTGATCTACAGTGATGTATATGGTATTTAGAGTTAGTGGCAAACTCTGCCCATTTGTTATAGCACTGTTCCAATTTTAATTTAATAGTTATTTTGTACGTTGGTAAGAATGGTGGCACCATAAAATAGGGTGACTTTAGTTGAGGTGCTTAGGAAGTGTTTATCTCTTCAGAGAAGTCCTAATATCTGGTGAGTTTTCTTTATATTCTGCTGGATGTGGAGGTCGAATTTCAGTTGATTATTAATAACAACTCCAAACTTGCTCTATTTCAATAATTGTATTATCTGTCGAGTATGTCTAGAACTGACGAATGTCAGAAGTGGAATTTTTTTGGATGAAACAGGGCAGGTTTGTTTTTTGTTTTTTTTTTTGTTTTGTTTTGTTTTTAGAGTTAAGGAAAAGTTGAGTATTAGTAAGGCAGGTTTTGACAGCAGTGAAGGATTTTTTGTGTTAGAGAGTATTTCAGTAAGTATGTTAGAAGTGCAGAAAATAGTGGTATCATCTGCATATTGAATGAGAGTTCCATGGGATGAGAAAGTATGCAGGCTATTTGTGAATATATTAAACAGTAGGGGGCCTAGGATGGAGACTTTTGGGATTATGGAGAAAAGGGGAGAGTTTATATGACCATTTTACAGCTTGTTTCTGATTATGTAAGTAACTCTGAAACCACTGTACTGTGGTAAGGGAAAAGCCAAAGTTGGAGATTGGGTCATGATGTAAGGGGTGAGAAACAGTGTCAAAGGCTTTAGACAGATCAAGGAATACTGCAGATACATAGTTTTCTGCTTCGCTGGCCCCATTCTTGGTGTCAATAAAGGATATTAAAGATGTGTACGTGCTATGCTCAGGGCAGAAACCATGTTGAGTTGGTGCACATAGATTATTTTGTAGTAGGTATTGCATTAGCTGATGGTGGATACATCTTTCAAGCATTTTTGATATAGAAGATAGAATGGATATGGGATGGAAATTCAAAGTTCTGTGGTGTTTCCTCCTTTGTGGATGGGGGTGATATGAGAAATCTTCCATATGGTAGGAGCTAGAGATTCAGATATGCATCTATTGATTAGGATTCTGATTGGGTAGGCAATGGAATCAGTGACTAGTTTAAGGTATTGTGATTGGAGATTATTTGCTGTGGTAGAGCAGAGTTTAGTTTTAGCAGTAGTCTTCTTATGATAGTTGTAGGTATGGACTGAAGTGAGAACGTGGTTGAGTTGTCTTTGTGGAGTGTATGGCTGTTATAGTGGACATGATGGGAGCTAGATAAGGAAATATTATTGGTGGTGGAATTGGTGATGGAATGGGAGCTCTGGTGTTGGAGGTGTTTGACAGTAGGTTGACTATAGATTTTATAAAGTGCTTGTTGAAGTCTTCAGCTACTAGGGATGGAAGGGCATCTGGTGTTGGGCTGTGTTCTTTATTTGTACCTGGGTTAAATAAGATTGATATGGAATGCCAGAATTTGGGGGGTTGGTTTTGTGTTCAGGGAAGAGTAAGATTGCTCATCTTTGCTCACTAGTTTTTTCACATTGTTGTGGAGTTGTCTAAAATGGATGAGATTTACTTCATTTTTATTTTGCTTCCAGGTGTCCCAGGCTATGTCTCTTTGTTTCATAAGGTTTTTACATTCTTTGGTTAGACATGGGGTTGCATTCTTTTTAATTATTTTAGTACGTATTTTAGTACGTACAGGAGCTAGAGTATCAAACATATGTAGAAAGGTGGTATGGAAATATAGCATGGCTTCATTGAGAGAAAGGAGTTTTAGGGGTGCCCAATTTATTTTTTTAAATAGATCTTTAAATTTGTGTTGACTGAAGTTAGTTAAGTTTCAGACTGATTTCAGAGAATGCTTTTGGATTATGGCAAATGTGGGTAGGTGGTCACCAACAGATTAGAAAAGGTGCCTGTGGAGGAGAAATTGATTGGTTGTAATACTAGGATCCAGTCTATTGTAGATTGGTGAGTGAAGTCTTTATTATACCTATTGGAGCTTTTGATGAGTTGTGAAAAAACATAGAGGTTACTACTGTTTGAGGGGTGAGTCAGATGCAATAGTTTGTCAGTCTATGTTTGCATCTCCTAGGATGATAGTCTCATGTTTCATTGTTTGGGAGGTCCAGGACAACACATCTTCAAGGACATGTATATTGTGTCCTGGGGGAATATATATTACTATGATGCAGATTCTTTGGTTTTGTTGAGGTTTAGTAAGGATATTAGTAGTTCAGCATGATAAAAGTTGAGGGATTTTATTAGAGTAAGGTGTAATACTGAGTGTGGTAGGATATAGCAGGGCTACCCCTCCACCTTTATTTATTTATTTATTCCAGTTTGATTACCGGGGACATCCACTGGGTCAGCATGGCCCATTTTCATTGGAGGCCTGGGGAGAAAAGCTCCTAGAATGCATTAAAACATATTACATACAGGATTTCAACACAATCAAGATTATTTAGAAAGCATTAAACAGTTTACATAATACGATTACAAGGAATAGAAGACAGTATGAGAGTACAGTTCATATAGAACTGATTAAAATTTTGCTTTTTACATTAAAGTTATGTTTTTTACATTAGCATAGGTAAGCAGTAATTCTTTGAGATTCTTAAACTGAGTGATTAAGGTTGTATAGCTTTTGCCTGTAGTAAAAAGTTACAGGGATTGAGAAATAGTGGAGGTGCTTTGAGTGCGTGTATTAGAGAAGAAAGTAGTACTCAATATTTACAATATTTACATGTTTTGTTGAGCAAGTATAGCTCTAGGAGTTGAAGGATTGTCTAGTATTTACAAGTATTGTTGAGCAAGTATAGCTCTAGGAGTAGAAGGATTAGGTAGTATTTACCAGTTTTGTTGAGCAAAACTAGCTCTAGGGGTAGAAGTAATTAAGTAGTGGGATAGAGCTACATGAGGTTGCAGGGAGAGTTGAATATAGTTGTAGGAATATGTCTATAAGAGGAAGATAGGGCAAATGTGTCAGTATGAGGAGACTCTTATACTTGAAGTGAGCCAAGATTAGGTAGGGAGGAGGCAGGGGCATTTCCGTTTAGTAGATAGGTGTTTGAAAAGTATGGTCTTGAAATTTTCAGGGTTTGGGGTGGTTCTTAGTGGGGGAGGAAGGGAATTCCATTTTTTGCCTAGGGCATAGGAGAGGAGCATCTAGCCAGCAGGATGTTTAGGTTTGTGGATAGAAATTAAGTTCTGATGCTCAGATCTAAGGGCTCTGTTGGGAATATAAGGAGGAAGGATATTGGTTAGAGCAGGGCATTTTGTAGGATAAAATACGAGTGAGTGTGCTATGGAGAGTTGTAGGTAATCTAAGTAGTTTGGTAGTTCTAGCCAGTTTAGGGATTGTAGGGTGAGGCAGTGATGGGTGGAGTTTTTGGATTTGGAGGCAAATTTAGAGATTTTATTATAGCAGCTTTCTAGTTTAGAGGTGGTAGAGGAAGACAGGTTGGTTAGGAGAGGTGCACCATATAGTAAGGAAGGAAGGAGAAAAGTAGAGACCAGAGTGTGCCTAGTTGTGTTTGAGAGAAAGTGGTTGTTCCTAGACAACATACCTAGCTTTTGGTGTTTTTTTTAATGTTCTGCTGTATGTGTATATTGAACTTTAAGTTTTCATCAATAATTACGCCCAGAAGTTTAGCAGAAGGGACGACTTCTATAGGTGTGTTTGTTTGGCTAAGGATTTTTAAGTCACTTTTATTGAAGGAGTAGTTCTTAGAGGGTGGGAATAGAATAATTTTGGATTTGCTGGCATTAAGAGAGAGGTTGTTTTGGTGCATCCAATTTTCAGTTTTTGAGAAGGCAGTTTGGGTTTTTGACAGCAATTCAGGGAGATTTGGGGCAGAGCAGACTAGGGTTGAGTCATCCCCCTATTGAATGATTTTGGTATCAGGAATAGCAGTGTGAAAGTTATTGATGAAGATGTTAAATAGCTTAGGTCCGAGGATGGATCCCTGTGGGACACCAGTGGAGGTGGGTAAGAAGGAAGAGATGGTGGTTTTCCATTTTACAGCCTGAGATCTGTTTGATAGGTAGCTGGAGAACCAGGAAAGAGTTTTAGGTGAGATGTGAAGGTTAGAGAGATGGTAAAGAAGATGGTTGTGGGAGATAGTGTCAAAAGCCTTGGACAGATCAAGTAGAACATTAGAAGCTATCTGCCCTGAATCCCGGGCTTTATTAACAGTATCTAAGAAAGAGATTAGGGCAGTATTGGTGCTGTGGCCAGGGCAGAAGCCATACTGAGTGGGTGAGAGGAGATTATTTTGGATCAGGAATGGCATCAGTTGGAGGTGGATGCACTTTTCAAGGATTTTAGAGATAGGGGAGAGTAAGACAATAGAGTGGAAGTTTGAGATGCTTGTGTTTTCTCCTCCCTTGTGGAGAGGGAGAATGAAGGCAGAGCACCAGAGTTTGGGGACATAGGATTCTTTTATTGATCTGTTTATAATGATACTGATTGGGAGGGCAATGCCATCTGCGGCATGTTTTAGATAGGACGAGGGGATGTTGGGTGCATTAGAGCAGGGCTTAAGTTTGGATAGGAGTTTCCTATCCAAACCTTTCTTTTTAGATCTGTCTATTCTAGCTATGGCAAAGTTGGGGTTGTTGCTTCACAGTCTTTTATATTAGGGTGTAACCGTGTTTTAATTAGGGCTAATATATCAGGTTTATTTTGGCCAATCCAGGCGTGTAGTGGGGATATTTTTTTACATAGACTTCTGAGGTTAAGTGTTGTTTTATTTAGGTTCTTGGGGCAGATTTTGGGGTTAGGATTAGTAGAAGGCCCTGGGTTGGGATGTATGTCTTCACTTTGCAGCAGAATGGAGATTAGATAAGAGTACAGTGTATTGTATTTTTGTATCAGGTGGATGAGAGAGGTATAATGTAGGGTTTATTGTGTGTTGTGGTAAAGAGTTTTCAAGCTGAGAGATAGGGAAAGGTATATGGAAATAGTTGGGGTAGATGTTTGAGAAGTGGCATTGTTTAGATGGGTAACAGGTGGCAGAGGTTGCTGATGTGTAACAACATACAGGAGCTTGAGAAGATAATGTTGTAGCAAGGGCAAGGATTATTAGTAAAGAGGTTAGACAGGATACAAGAAACATTGCTAGTAGTGAGGTGAAATTTGAAATAAAATAATAAGTATGTAGTGATGATAATGTTTAGTGTAAGGTGGAATATAACAGTTGGAGAGGAGGCTGAGATCTTGCAGGGGATGTAGTATTTATTAAGTTAAGTATTCTGGCCGGAGGGTGGAGGGAAATAATTATGGTGTTCTATGATTTCTATTTTAAGATTGTGAGTGGAGTCTTTAAAGTATAAAAGTAAGAGTAGTGGGGGTGAGTGGGAAATAGGGGTAGGGTAGGAGAGTGAAGTGAATGCAAATAGAGTGAGGGCAAATGAGGATGGTAGAAATGCGACAGAAGCAAGATCAGAAAAAGCATTCAGTTGCCGTAAATCATCTCAGGTCAGCACCAGTGTAAAAAGTTAAAGGGGCCTGAGAAAGTCATTTATAATGCTAGAGATTATGCTATTCAAACTGTAACCCCTATGGGCTGGGCAATATTATTCCAGTGCAGATGGTAGGATTAACTATAATAAGATAAAAAGTCATACCATGAAAGTAATATCAAGCTAGCGTTACCTTAATAGAAGTTAAAAGTTCAGACCAAGCAGAGGTCTTGACAAATTAAAAGTAGTGATATGGGGGGCATAGACCTAACAACCTAGAGAGTGTGCACATTACTACCCAGTCTCCTATCCAAGTTTCCTATCCAAACCTTTCTTTTTAGATCTGTCTATTCTAGCTATGGCAAAGTTGGGGTTGTTGCTTCACAGTCTTTTATATTAGGGTGTAACCGTGTTTTAATTAGGGCTAATATATCAGGTTTATTTTGGCCAATCCAGGCGTGTAGTGGGGATATTTTTTTACATAGACTTCTGAGGTTAAGTGTTGTTTTATTTAGGTTCTTGGGGCAGATTTTGGGGTTAGGATTAGTAGAAGGCCCTGGGTTGGGATGTATGTCTTCACTTTGCAGCAGAATGGAGATTAGATAAGAGTACAGTGTATTGTATTTTTGTATCAGGTGGATGAGAGAGGTATAATGTAGGGTTTATTGTGTGTTGTGGTAAAGAGTTTTCAAGCTGAGAGATAGGGAAAGGTATATGGAAATAGTTGGGGTAGATGTTTGAGAAGTGGCATTGTTTAGATGGGTAACAGGTGGCAGAGGTTGCTGATGTGTAACAACATACAGGAGCTTGAGAAGATAATGTTGTAGCAAGGGCAAGGATTATTAGTAAAGAGGTTAGACAGGATACAAGAAACATTGCTAGTAGTGAGGTGAAATTTGAAATAAAATAATAAGTATGTAGTGATGATAATGTTTAGTGTAAGGTGGAATATAACAGTTGGAGAGGAGGCTGAGATCTTGCAGGGGATGTAGTATTTATTAAGTTAAGTATTCTGGCCGGAGGGTGGAGGGAAATAATTATGGTGTTCTATGATTTCTATTTTAAGATTGTGAGTGGAGTCTTTAAAGTATAAAAGTAAGAGTAGTGGGGGTGAGTGGGAAATAGGGGTAGGGTAGGAGAGTGAAGTGAATGCAAATAGAGTGAGGGCAAACGAGGATGGTAGAAATGCGACAGAAGCAAGATCAGAAAAAGCATTCAGTTGCCGTAAATCATCTCAGGTCAGCACCAGTGTAAAAAGTTAAAGGGGCCTGAGAAAGTCATTTATAATGCTAGAGATTATGCTATTCAAACTGTAACCCCTATGGGCTGGGCAATATTATTCCAGTGCAGATGGTAGGATTAACTATAATAAGCTAAAAAGTCATACCATGAAAGTAATATCAAGCTAGCGTTACCTTAATAGAAGTTAAAAGTTCAGACCAAGCAGAGGTCTTGACAAATTAAAAGTAGTGATATGGGGGGCATAGACCTAACAACCTAGAGAGTGTGCACATTACTACCCAGTCTAATCAATTGCATTGGTTTCAGAAATAGCATTACAGTTGCTTGGTGGTAAAGGCATACAATGAGCAGTAACTTGCTTTTCAGATGACTCTTTGGTCTCTTTCTAGTTATGCAGGTAGAAGTCCGATGGAGCCATTTACTGGAAGGGGGGGTAACAAAATCACACTGCTGAGCATAAGGTGACTGAAATAAGCAGAGACCACTACTACTGAGAATGCATAGCTCTCAGTCAGGAAGGAGTTCCACAGCACACAATGATCCCAAACCAATTTTGTCCACAAAAGCCTTAAATGTTAAAGATGGCCACTCAAGAGTAGAGCCCCTACTCCCCTGAAGAGAGGCACACTTGTTCCAGGGCCCCACACCAATGAAGTTTCCAGCAATAATACAAGGACATCCTCAGCATGAATTTTCACCCAAGAGAGACATTTCTAACGAAGATGTCATATTCCACAAAAAGTGACTGTGCAGAGGACACCATTGTCCCTTTCACTGCATGTACTGTCCCCTGAAGTCAGTCCCATCATGATGCACCATCCAGGCCTGTAGAACAACGTGTGTCCCCAAAGATCACAATCATAGGTTTATAGGTTCATAGGATGATACTAGGCTTTTGGCCCGGAGACCCTTGTAAGCCTAGCCAAGAATTTCGCCCATGTTCCCTCAAAGTAAGCACCTGTTTCCCCTGTCCAGAAGGGACACTGGTGGGATCCCAGGGGTGTAATTTCTGTTTCCCATCCAGGCATCCAGGGTCTTTTTAAAGAAGGGTACAGAGGTACTTTACTTGACTTGGAGAGGGAGTCTATTCCACAGATGGAGGAGTCTTTGGGATGCAAATCTTTCCCGCCAACAAGTTGTATTAATGTCACAGACCAGTTTGAGGCCTTGGTGCAGGTTGCGCGAGTGGAGTTTGACTTATGGATATGCAGCAACTCCATCAAGGCTAGGTCTCAGATGGCCTTGTATGCCAGACACAGGTCACCTCTGAGCAGTCTGTATGAGACTGAGTAGAGGGGCAGGGCTTTTAGTCTATCTGTATAGGATAGCTGTTTGAGACCCTGGATTTTCTGGGTCTATATTATAAGAAAAAAGTTTTACAACTTCGAACACCATATGAGCAAAGTTGCAAAACATCGAAATCAAAATAAAAAATGTAAAAATAAAAGAAAAACCTACCTGATTGCTCTGAGCAGGAGGGCAAGCCCCCTCCACCCCCTGCTACTTAAATATACCAACTCTGAGATCGCACTACGTTGAAGTAAAGGGAAGAATTCCCTATGGTGATCTCCATTCACACTTGCAAGGTTTTAAATATTCGGCCATATGGTGTCACCCATATGGTATTCGACTATTTAAAACTTTGTTCTTATAATATAGACCCGATTTTCCAGGTCAGGAACCTCTGTGGTCACTCCAGCTGCTGCATGTGCTTGGCAAGGTACATTCCAAAGGGGGACATTGTACTTGTTAATGGGTCTGATAAGGGAGGAGCACAGTGATGTTATGACCTCCTTGTTCCTGGATGAAATACCATTATTTATGAGATGGGTCATGTAGAAAGCCTTCTGTACAATGGAGGCAATATGGTGGTCAAAAGTCAGGTTGCTATCAACCCGGGTTCCCAAGTCCTTCAAGACTGATTGCGTGCTTAGTACGTTGTTATTAATGTGATAATTAGTCAGCAGCACTAAATTTAGAAACTGTCTGCATTGTTTTATCGTTGAGAAAAGGATCTAAAAAAACACATGCACTCTGTCACAAAAAGGAAATATTGCCAGCCCAACTCACTGGAATTTTGTAAATAATTATATGTCATTTGTGAATATTAATATGATTTATATGGAAGTGTGACAAAAGGAGACACTGCCAAACTAGCTATCTGGAATTTTGTAAATAATTATGTGAGAGTTGTGAATTTCAACACGATTCATATGCTGATGTTACAAATGTATTAGAACTGTATGTTTATAGGTTCATAGGTTCATAGGTAGGTACTAGGCTATCTGCCCGAGGGCATTTATAAGCCTAGTCAGAGTGTGCCGGCTATCGCCACCCCATTGATTAATTAACTGATCCTCTGTCAAGCAGAGCCAATGAAGTAATCCCAGGGGTGTATGTTCTGTTACCCATCCACTCGTCAAGGTTTCTCTTGAAGAGTGTTAGTGAGGGGCTCTGCCTAATGTAGTTTGGAATTTTGTTCTAAAGCATGGGGAGTCTCTGTGACAGGAATCTATCCCTCCAGCATGTTCTATTTATTGTTGTGGTGAGGTTTAGCTCACTAGAGCACGTGGCTCGCAGTGACTTGGATTTCTTTAGGTGGAGCATGTCCATCAATTCTGAGTTGGATATGGCTTTGTAAGTCAGGCAGAGATCACCCCTGAGTAAGCGATATGCCACTGAGTGCAGCCAGAGTTTTTTCAATCAGGCTGCAGAGGACATATGTTTGAGGCCAGTAATCCTCTTGGTGAGGTACTTTTGTGGTCTCTCCAGCTGTTGGAAGTGTCTTGTAAGATACATCCCAAATGGGGCATTGTACTCTATGATGGGTCTGATGAGTGATGAGTAGAGAGGCACTATAAAATTTTTATTACTAGATGAGAACCCTTTAGTAATTAGATGGGCCACATAGAAGGATTTCCTAACTACTTTGGCAATATGATTGTCAAAGGAGAGATTACTATCTACCTGGGTCCCCAGATCTCTTATTGTCTCTTCTGTATTAAGAGGGCTGCCACCTATGTGGTAATTCATGGGTGTTTTGGTTTTCCCAAACGGGATGACTATGCATTTTTTGGCATTTAGCTTGAGGCCATGACTTTGACACCAGGTGTCAGTCTCAGTAAGGCCCTTTTGGAGGATGTCCGTGTCAGCCGGAGAGTCAATTATGGCTTCCAGTTTGCAGTCATCGGTGAACTTGGTTAGCCATAGTCCTCCTCTGTTTGCCTGTACTTCCGAGAAGTATATAACAAACAGTAGGGGTCCCAGGACCGAGCCTTGCAGGACACCACTTGTGACTGGTTTAGAGTTGGACCTGGAGCCCGCTATTCTTACCGTGGGAGTTCTATCTGTAAAAACCCATCTCGTGACGTTAGGCTTTATGTTCAGGCTGGTGAGTTTTTCTACAATACCCAAGTGGGGAATGGTGTCAAAAGCCTTGGTGAGGTCAAGGTAGGCTGTGTGAACAACCTTTCCCTCGTCTATGGCCTTGGTGACTGTCTCGAAGAAGTCAACCAGGTTTAGTAGGCATGATCTGCCCCTAACAAAGCCAAACTGGGTCAGGTCAAGTGTTTGGAGGTTCCCAATGTCTTTGTTAATGAGTTCCATGATGATGCACTCCATAGCCTTGCAGACCAGGCTAGTCAGCCTTACGGGGCAATAGTTACCAGGGTCAGTTGTGGCCCCTTCTTTGTGGAGTGGAATAACTGTCGCTGTGCGCCATTCTATGGGCACATAGCCTGTGGAGAGGCTGAGGTTGAACAGCATGTTTAGGTGGGGGGTTAGTTTGTTCTGTAGTTCATGCAAAACACAGCCTGGGACACCATCTGGCCCCATTGATGCTGTGTTTTTGGCATCTTTGATTACTGAGACACTACACTTTTCCGATATTGTTGTGGGCCCTTTTGGTGGTGAGAGGGGGGTGAAGTTTGCACTGAATCTATCTGCCAGGATGTTAGCAATATCAGTAGGTTCAGCATATTTTGTGCTATTTTGCACTAGTTCAGTGCATACCTGTGAGTTGCCACTTAGATTCTTAACATAGCTAAAAAAGGCTTTGTGGTTATATTTTGAATCCTTGGCTATTTTTCTTTTGATGTTAGCCTTGGATGGTTTTATGAGGGACCTTAGTTTTTTGCTGACACTGATCAGGGATGTCTTTCCTTCTTGGGATTTGCTTTTTCTGAACTAGTTTTCTCCTTCTATTGTATAGCCTGTTTATGGCAGGGGTCCACCAGACTGGTTTCCTTCTCTTATAGGAGTGAGTCTTGGTTTTGCTATGGATGGCATAATCCATGCATCCTTGTAGGTGCTCATAGAGTGCATTTCTAAAGGTTTCTGCATATTGGGCAGCGTTATCCTTTAGCGTGGGGGCTGTGAAACTTACCGCTTCTATCTTAAGTAAGGTGAAGTTTGCTTTAGAAATTTTTTTAGTGTAGTTTCCTTAGTTGGGGGTGGTGGTGAGGTGTGGACATCCAGAATGATTAGTTTATGGTCTGATGTAACCAGTGACAGGTTGGCTTCCAGTGTGGAACACCCATCTCCCATGTTTGTGATGACCAGGTCCAATATGTTTTCATCTCTGGTAGGGGAGTTTACCAGCTGATCCATGGTATTTGAGTTGAAGAATTCCAGGAAGCGCTAGGCCTGGGAGTTTGTACTCGAGTAGTTTTCCCAGTTAATTGTAGGGTAATTGAAATCGCCCAATATCAGGGTGTTCGGTAGGACCTTCATGTTTTCCAGTGTCTCCAGAAAGGTGGACTGGTGGTCCTGGGTCATGGAGGATGATCTGTAGCAGGCCACAATTTGCAATGCAGATATGCCCGATGTTAGTTGCACATGGATGATCTCAGAGGTATCATGCTGCGCCACTAACCTGGAGGTGTAGATATCCTTGATAAATATGGATACACCCCCTCCTTTTGTGTTTCGGTCCGTGTTCTGTAGCCGAAACATGTGGTACGGGTTGTAGCCTGGTAGTGCTGGGATGCTCTCTGGAACCTTGAACCAGGTTTCAGTTACTGCACAGATGTCGACTTTCTCCATACTGATGAGTGCTTTATTTTGAGATTTAAACTCCTGGCGTTGAGTAGCATAACCCTCAGTTTTTTGTTAATTGTGCTGTTTATGGAGGTGAGTTTGCTTTTGAGCCTTGCCTAAAAAAGGCATTATGGGGGCAGCAAGAGACTTGGCCAGTATTCGAAAGTCTAGGGGTGACAGGTGCAAGCTGTCTCTTGTGAAGCAATGCAGCTTGTCGAGCATGTTGTCCCAAGCTGACAGACACTGGATCCCTTTTGAATGACACCAGAAGCTTAGCCAACTGTTAAAACTGATCATTTTCTCTTTATACTGAGGTTCATAGGTTCATAGGTTCATACTAGGCTATCTGCCCTAGGGCATTTATAAGCCTAGCCAGAATGTGTTTGGCTTTCACCACCCATTTTAAATTTATTTTGCTATGCCCTTTTTCGAGGTTAGTATACTGTGCCTCTGTCTAACAGTGACACAGAAGTGATACCCGGGGTAAACCTACGATCTCCCATCCACTCATCAAGATTCCTCTTGAAGAGAGTCAATGAGGGACTCTGCCTAACCTGGACTGGGATTTTATTCCAGAGTGAAGGGAGCCTCTGGGTTATGAATCTGTCCCTCCAGCATGTCCTATTTATTTCGGTGCTGAGGTTCAAGTCTCTCGAGCGCGTAGCTTGATGGGATTTGGATTTTCTGAAGTGCAGCATGTCCATTAATTCCGGGTTGGACATGGCTTTATACATCAGGCACAGATCGCCTCTGAACAGGCGGCATGCCACTGAGTAGAGCTGGAGTTTCTTTAACCGGGCAGCATATGGCATCTGTTTGAGCCCTTTGATCCTCTTGGTGAGGTACTTTTGGGGTCTTTCCAGTTACTGCAGGTGTCTGGTAAGGTACATCCCAAAAGGGGCATTGTACTCAATTATGGGCCTGATGAGGGATGAGTAAAGAGGCACGATGACCTCCCCTGATCTAGATGTGAATCCCTTCATGATTAGGTGGGCTATATAAAATGTTTTTCTAACCACTTTGGCCACGTGGTTGTCAAATGAGAGATTGCTATCAACTTGGGTCCCCAGGTCCCTAATTACTTATTCTGTACTTAATGGATTACCACCTATGTGGTAATTTGTGGGCACTTTGTTTTTGCCAAAGGGGATGACTATACACTTTTTGGCATTTAGCTTGAGGCCATGGCTCTGGCACCAGTTGTCTGTTTCTATGAGGCCCTTTTGGAGGATGCTTGTGTCGGCTGGAGAGTCGATTATGGCGCCCAGTTTGCAGTCATTTGCGAACTTGGTCAGCCACAGTCCTTCCGTGTTGGCCTGTACCTCCAAGAAATATATACCGAACAAGAGAGGTCCCAGGACTGAGCCTTGTGGGACACCACTTGTAACTGGTTTGGAGTCTGACATGGTTCCAGCAATTCTAACCATGTGGGTTCTGTCCTTGAGCCAGTTTGCAATCCATCTAGTGACATAGGGGTTTATATTTAAGCTGGTGAGCTTATCTATAATGCCCGAGTGGGGTATTGTATCGAAGGCTTTTGCGAGGTCCAGGTAAGCTGTGTGGACCACCTTCCCCTCGTCAATGGCCTTGGTGACTGTTTCAAAGAAATCAACCAGGTTTAAGAGGCAGGATCTGCCCTTAACAAAGCCAAACTGGGTAGGATCCAGTGTCTGTATGTCCCCAATATCTTTATTTATGAGGTCCATGATGATCCTTTCCATAGCTTTGCAGACCAAGCTAGTCAGGCTTATGGGGCGATAGTTTCCAGGATCCATTGAGGCACCACCTTTATGGAGAGGGACCACTGTTGCTGTACGTCACTCTTTGGGCACATATCCTGTAGTAAGGCTGAGATTGAACAGTAGTTTTATGTTTGGGTTTAGCTCTTCTTGGAGTTCATGTAGGACGCAGCCCGGGACACCGTTTGGTCCCATTGATGCTGTGTTTTTTGCTTTGGAGAGGGTGGCTCTTACCTGAGCATCTGAGATGTCAGGGGGGGCGGCACTCTGCTGGGATAGATATTTGCCCTTTTGGTGGGGGGGGGGTTTGCGCTGAACCTGTCAGCTAGGATGTTGGCAATGTCTGTGGGTTCAGTGTATTTTTTGTCATTTTGGACTAATTCTGAGCATATCTGGGAATTACCACCCAGGTTCCTAACATAACTAAAGAAAGCCTTGTGATTATCCTTAGTGTCCTGTGCAATTTTTCTCTCGAAGCTGGCCTTAGACAATTTTATGAGTGCCCGTAGTTTTTGCTAATACTGATCAGTGATGCCTTCCCTTTTTGGGATTTTGCTCTATCATTTAGTAGCTTCCTCCTTCTATTGTATAGTTTGTTTATGGCTGGGGTCCACCAGACAGGATGTCTGCCTTTGGAGGATTGGGTCTTGGTTTTATTTGGGATTGCATGATCCATGCATTCCTGAAGGTGTTCATAGAATGCGTTTATAAAGGATTCTGCGGTCTGGGCCGTATTTTCCACAGGCCTGGGGGCTTTGAAGGATTCCACCTCAGTTTTGAGGAGTGTTAAATTTGCTTTAGAGAAGTTTTTCACTGTGGTTTTCTGGGCAGGGGGTGGGGTCGGGATGTGAATATCCAGTGAGATTAGTTTATGGTCTGATCTTACCAGTGAGGGATACACTTCTGGTCTGGAGCATAGAGTCCCCATGTTGGTGATGATCAGGTCCAGTATGTTTTCCCCTCTTGGGGGAGTGGTAACAAGTTGTTCCATAGCATTTGAGTTTATAAATTCTAGGAACCTTTGGGCTAGGGTGTTGGAGCTAGAGTAATGTTCCCAGTCTATGTTTGGGTAGTTGAAGTCACCCAATATAATGGTGTTTGGAGAGACCTTCATATTTTCCAGTGTTCTCAGAAAGGCCGAGTGGGTTCCTGGGTTTGGGAGGGTGGTCTGTAGCAGGCTATAAACTGGAAGGCAGTTTTATCCACTGTTAGTTACACATGGATAGTCTCTGATGCTTCGTGCTTTGCCACCAACCTGGAGGTGTGGGTATCTTTGATGAATATCGATACTCCCCCTCCTTTTGTGGTTCGGTCCAAGTTTTGGGGCCGAAAAGCATGGTATGAGGTATAACCTGGCAGTGCTGGGGTGCTCTCAGGAGCCCCGAACCAGGTTTCTGTTACTGCACAGATATCGATGTTCTCCATGCTAAGGAGAGTTTTGAGTGCATGCATCTTGAGGTTTAGACTTCTGGCATTGAGTAGCATTACTCTTAGTTTCTTATCCCTTGTGATACCTATGGAGGTGGGTTTGTCTTTTGAGCCTTGCCTAAAAAAGGCACTATGGGGGTAGCAAGAGCCTTTGCCAATATCCGAAAGCCCAGGGGTGACAGGTGCAAGCCGTCCCTAGCGAAGCATCGTCATTCTTGGTGAGGGCAGGATGCTACTCAAGGTCAGGTAATACCAGCCTGGGCTACATGATCAGAGAGCTCTTCCATGTCTCTTTTCATGTAGTCCAGGGAGGTACATCTCAAGTCATTCACACCAACATGAACAATGACAGAGTCATATTTGTACTTGTTCTGGAGTGACCTGAGTGCGTGTGTTATGTTGTGGATTCTGGCTCCCGACAGGCAGCTAACAGTAACCTTCTGCTTGTCCAGCCTAGTGAGTAGGACGTCAGTGTGCCTGACTAAAGAGTCACCTATTACTAGTGTGTTAGGTATGTTATGTGTATATCAAACTGTTGGTACAGAAGTGTGTGTGAAAAGGGTTTGCACAGTACTGACTTAGACATGTGACCATAGTGTACCCTGCTGGATTAGAACAGAAATGTATATAAACTATTGTAACTGTGTAAATATGTATGTTTTAACAATGAGAACTGGCATATAGAATGTTAACTTGCAAAATTTCAGAAAAATGTGTTGAAATTAAAGTATTTTACAACCATGTAATAAAAGAAATGCTATATTTCAGTTTCAGTGCAACAGGAGACATAACGTCTAGAAGTAGGGAGCCTTCTGCATTGTATTGTAAGTGTTTTATTGTTTTATGTCTTCCACCAGTTGCAAACATCTGAAAGCTATGTATTTTCACAGGGAGATGCTAAATGGTGGCATTTTACAGCAATGGTTGTTTTTGAGCCTGGAAAATGAAGTCAGGTGACAAAAAGTGATGTTATGCTGCAAGTATCCCAGCAGTAATATTTGAAATTAATTTAAGAACTCTCTGAGAGAGTGACTTAGCATTTTGTATTTTGTCTATCGATCTGACAGCATCAGCTGGGAAACCCACTCACCACATCTGTCTTGCTTTGCTATAAGTAAGTAAGTCTAGGGTACAGTAATTTATTTTAGATTCAGTAAGGAATATAGTAAAGATTAGTTTAGATGTTTTCTGTATTTATTTGAGACTGTTCTGCAATGTTATTTAAATACTAAAAAAGAAAAACGCTGGCTAGGCAGAAAGATAATTGAGCAAACAAATTTAATAAAACACATAAAAACTGTAAAAAATACAAAAATACAACCAGGATAAGCGCTTTCATACACATAGGTACTTCATCAGATCCATTAAAAACATCACATTATAGTTCACTTATATACCTTAATGTCTGAGATCATATGGTCTCAAAATTGGCTTAAAGGGGATGACATCATTTAACCCCTTGCCTTCATTTGCCCTAAGTAAATGCATCCATTTAATCTCCACACATTCTGTTTGGGTTCTTACATCACCTCCTCTTAATCTCGGTAAATATACTTCCAATACCATAAACTTAAACCAGTGATCACCCCCTGCTGATTTAACATGCTTAGACAATGCATTCCTATCATCACTCTTGGTAATACTATAGATGTGTTCTTTTATTTGGTCCCTCAAAGAGTGATTGTTTTTTCCAACATAGAAACTTTTACAGAGTACACAGGATGCACAATACACCACATTCTGACTACTACAGTCAGCATGTAATCTGATGTCAAACACCTGTGCTGTATCTGGATGTATAAACTGATCATCAGTCTTTATGTATCTGCATACATTGCAATGATGACAGGGATATGTGCCTATCCTTTGACTAGCTATGCTTTTCTTTTTCCATGTTAGAGGCTTGTAACATTTATTTATTTATTTATTTATTTATTTTACATTTGTTGACCGGGCTAGTCTAACTGGATACATGTCCATTTTCAGTAGAGGCCCGGGGAGAAAAGCTCCAAGACACATACATAAAGACAATACAGTAAGTTACAATAGTCCAAGTATATAACAGCTGTTGTTAGTAAAATACAATACTCCTAGTGAGCCTAACACAAGACAGTACATGTGCAAGAGATGTTACTATATACATATATATATATTTTAAATTGCAATAACATGGTCTTTGGTTGATTAAGGATAGGTCAATAAAGATAAAGAGTAATAAAACTAGTGTATGGAGAGAAAGTTAGTCAGGGTTAGTACAGAACATTTTCTAACCATTAACATAACCTGACATAACATAACCATTTTCTAATCCATTAACATAACGTTTTCTTCAATGAAGGGCAGTTCTTAAAGCAAAAGGAGGGGGAAGTACCCTACAGCTCCTTACATTTCTCATCTGAGACTAAGATTCTCCAATGTTTTCTAATGATCTCACACATAGAGCCTGAGTCTTTAGAGTAAGTAAAGTTCATACGTGTTGGTTGGGCAGGCTTCAGAGCCAGAGAAGAGGGATCTTCAGTCTAATCACTGAATTATGGTCTCGTTCGTGTGTCTCTCACCATAACTGCATCATTCTGTGCAGTTATAATCTCTGAGCTACTGTGCCCCCTATCCAGTAGGTTAGTGGTAAGGGTCTCAAAGGAATCATACATGTCACTATCTTTAGTGTTAAGTCTAGCTGTCCTGAAAAACTGCCCTTTGAGAACATTCTGTTTAACATGCTTGGGGTGCATACTCCGTGAGTGTACCACATTATTACTTTTTCAGGGTTTAGTATACTGCTTTGTGTATAACCCTCCTGCAGTCTTATGCACCATTACATCTAAATAAGAGATAGACTGTGCTGACCAGTCAAAAGTAAAATGAAGATAATCAGTGGTGCTATTCAAATAACCTACAAAATTCTCAAGAGTTTCTATTGTGTCCCCCCAAACAAGGAACAGATCATCCACATAGCGGCCATAGTAGAGTACAAACTTCTTAAACTCACTCAAATCAGAGAAAACATTCTGCAACTCCCATTCAGCCAGAACCATATTGGCATAACTATTGGCACATACCGTGCCCATAGCCATGCCTGTCTGTTGTAAAAAGTGTTCTTCTTCAAACATGAACACATTGTGTTCCAATATGAGTTCTAGCAAGGTGCGAATCAAGTGAACTTTATTTATTTATTTTTTTTTATTTTACATTTGTTGACCGGGATAGTCTGACTGGATGCATGTGCATTTTCAGCGGAGGCCGGGGAGAAAAGCTCCAAGGGTAAGCAGATACAGCATTACATAATACCAGCATTACATATTACAAACAGACTATTTACAGAGATTACATAAGTAAGCAAGTTAAACAAGTTCCACAGGTTACAGTTAATCCTGAGCACAAATCAGGATTAAATTAAATTACACAGTAAACTGGTTAACAGATTTTTACACATTCTAGAGAGAGCTAGCCAGGCTTGATACATTGACATAGCCAGTTAAGTGACAAATGTTGTTTGAGTCTAGTTTTAAATTGACCTAAGGTGGAAAGTAAGGTAATATCAGCTGGAAGAGAGTTCCAGGATCTACTTACAGAGTTTGCAAAGAGAGAATCACCGGCTGTGTTATTAATTTTGCTAGTCTGAATTAGTAGTTTGTTAGAGGATCGAAGTGGTCTAAGATTGTTATAGGGGCTGATAATATTTTTAAGTGCAGGAGTATTGTCCGGATTATAGAGGATTTTATAGGCCATAATCAGTTGGTTATACTGGATTAGGCTGGGTAGTTCAAGCCACCCAAGCTGATTTAGATTGATGTAATGATGTGTCCTAAAAGGCAGCCCAGTGGCAAACCTGGCAATGTGGTTGTAGCAAATTGAGAGTTTGTTAAGGACAGTCTTGTTCAAATTCGAGAGTAGAGGGGATGCATACAGAAGGGTTGAAAGAAGGTGAGAGTGAGCTATGGCAATTTTAGCTGGAGGGGTCAGGAAGGCTTTTATTCTGTAAAGTGACCCTAGTTTTTTATTGATGGTTTTGATAGTTTGGTTAACATGTAGGTCAAATTTTAGATTATTGTCTATGATGACACCTAATAGTTTTGTAGATGGGTCAGGAGAGATTATTGTGCCATCATTTGATTTTATGGTAAAGGTGAAAGTGGTAGACCTACGTGTTGGTGAAAATAACAGCATTTTAGATTTTTTGGGATTTAGGATCAGACGATGTTCAGAAAGCCAGTTTTCTATTGTATTAAAGGTGGCCTGGGTAGCTGACCATAACTCTACTGGAGATGTGGCTGAGCAAACCAGAGTAGAGTCATCAGCATATTGGATACAGCTGACTTTTGGGATGACAGTATAAAGGTCATTAATGAAGTTGGAGAACAGCAAGGGCCCTATTATAGAGACTTCTGGTACTCCAAGGGTGTTAGGTAGAAGGTTAGAGAGTTTGTTCTGCCAGAGGACAGCCTGCTGTAGACCATTCAGGTAGGATTGAAACCATTGGAGGGCTCCAGTATCTAGACAGAATGTTTGCTGGGTGTGGATTAAAAGTTGGTGATCAACCATATCGAATGCCTTGGAAAGATCCAAAAAGAGGGCTGAGGATATATAATTATTGTTGCAATTATGGTTTATGGTGTTAGTTAAGGCTAGGAGGGCTGAAGTAGTGCTGTGATGAGGACGGAAGCCATGCTGAGTGTCTGCCATAAGGCGATTTTGGATTAGGTGGTGCATGAGTTGTCGATGAATACATTTTTCCATAATCTTTGCAAGTGGAGAGAGTATAGCTATTGGCCTATAACTGGAGAATTCAGTAGAGCTGCCTCCTTTGTGAAGTGGGATTACATAGGATATTTTCCAAATGGTGAGAATTTTAGCTTCTACTATGATTCGATTGATTAGTATTGAGACGGGGTAAGCAATAGCATCAGAGCAACAGAGTTGATTCTTATTAATTATGTTAATTATTTAATCACGTGATTTTATGTTCTCTATTTATTCAAGCTAACTGCATTGTATTGTTATCTTGAGAAAGCTTGGTATTAACCGAGTGAAAGCGCTTGTTTCACGGTGTTTGTGGCTATCCAATAAAGGTCTCTAAGCATTTTCGCTGGTTTTGTTTTCCTCTTTGTGGATTTTTGTTTCTTCTTAAGCAATAGCATCAGCTGATTTTTGTAGGTACTCGGCAGGGAGTTGATCAGCAGAAAGTGTAGTGAGTTTTAATTTTTTGATCAAGGTACGGATAAGTGAAGTGGTGACTGGTTGGAAGCTGAATGCGAGTAGATTTCTAGGGGTGTTATTTTCGGGACCAGGGGATCTAGGAGGTAGTTGGCTAGCTAGGGCTTGAATTGTCTCAGTAAAGAATTGGTTAAAACTATCAGAAACATCTTCGGGGGTTTTATCAATAGTAGTAGCAGGGATTGGGGTTGAAGTTTGTCCAGGATGTAGTAGATTATTTAAACCTGCCCAAAACTTCTGAGGGTTATTTTGATTTACTGTCTGTAAATTACAGTAGTGTTGTTTTTTGTCTTGTAAAATTGATTTTTTTGGTTTCGTTCCTGGATTGCCTGTATTTAATGTGATCTTGAGGGTCTTTAGAAGAACGCCATAAAGCTCATGCTTTGTTTCTAAGGGTAATTTTGAGTTTAGACTCTATAGAAAGCCATGGTGCAGTCTTTGCCTTGGTTCTCTTTGAACGAACAGGTGCATGCAAATCAAGGATCTCAAGGAATTTGTTGTTAAAGTATGCTACTGCTTCCTCTAAGGGGAGGTGTTTTAGAATAGACCAATTACATGAGTTTAGTTCTTGTTGGAATTTGGCAGGGTCAATGTTTTTATTGTTTCTAACCTTTCTGAGTAAGGGTTGTTGGGAATTAATGGTTTTGTGCTTAATTACATATGTGAGAAGGTGATCGCTTAGGCCATTAAGGAGGGTACCAGAGGTGTACAGTTGGGGGTGACTGTTTATGAGTACCCAGTCAAGTATACTTTCTTTTTGGTTGGGTTTACCTATCCTGGTAGGGGTGGATATGATTTGTGTAAATGCATGCAGGTTAATATGGGTGGTTGGGGATTCTGAGGAACAGGTGCCCCAGTCTATGTTAAAGTCTCCAAGTAGTAGGGTTTCTTGGGGGTAGTGACATGATAGCCAGTGCAGGATATCTTCAAATGTAGATATATTGTTACCTGGGGGAATGTACATACAGATGATATTAATACATTTATTTTTATTAAGTTGCAATTTGGTGGCAAGAATCTCTGAGTTATTAATCTGAGGAGTTTGTATTACATCTATGGTGACATTCAACTCAGATCTATAGAGTACAGCTACCCCACCCCCCCTTCCTCGAAGCACAATCCAGCCTGTGTATGTTGTACCCAGGTGATAACACTTCATTGTCTTTAGTGTTAGGTTTTAACCAGGTTTCAGATAAACAGAGAATCTCAGGGGAGTGGACATCCAGAAGTGCATGCAATTCATGTACCTTGTTATTAATGCTTCTAATATTGAGATGACAGACTAGAAGAGAGTTAGTTGGCCTATTAATTGTAGGTTTGTAGCTTAGATTGCAAGTAGAGGGGGTATGTGTATCTGAAGTGAGTGGGCCAGGGTTGGGGTGAATATCACCACCAAGTATTAGGTTGAGTCTATACTTGGTGATGAACTTCAGGAATTTGTTTATTAGTTTGTGGTAGTGTTTGGATCTAGAGCTAATGTGCCTGGGGTTGAGATGTTGATAGACTGGACAAGATGTTGGATAGGATCTGGTACTGTAGGTATGGTTGAAGGTGGAAGGATTTACAGCTGGGGTGATAGTATGGCCTTTTGGGTCCTGAAATCCCGTGAGAAACTGGTTTTCATACAAGGTAAGGAGGTATGGTGTGAACAAGAGGGGTAGTAAAGATTAGTATATCATTATCTGTGATTCAGCCAATGAGTTAAGGAACTGTTTTACCTGGTGATGCAACACCAGAAGATAGAGTGGTGAGGTAAAGGTACTGGATGGGGGATGTGAGAATGCCAGATGAAAGCTAATAGGTGCTATTAAAATGTAGGTAATAGAATGGGGGTGGGTGGAATTATTCCAGATGAAAGCAGATAGGATCTAGAAAGTGGGGGAGTGGCTATAGTACTATAAATTTAGAGGTACTGGGGGCAGGAGGGAATTGGGGGCAGGGAGGGGAGCGAAGAGAGCCCGAAGGCGTGAAGCAGAGTGAACGAGGGGCTATTGCAGTTTATAAGGTTTCCTAAGGTGTCCTAAAGCTATAAGGTAAGTATTACAGCTCTTAATGTAAGAGTCAATTTACTTCAGTTACAGCGGAAGAAGGCAACCACTCAAGTAGAAACAAAGAGCCCTATGGCTGACCAATATGGTGACCTGCTTAATTACAAAGCACTGTAAGTGAAAGCTTAACAAATGCTTTTTGTGTGTGCAACCTACTCTGTTTAAATGTTGAGAGAAACTGATTGCAGTCCTGTAGACACCGTTTTGTAGGGAAGTGTAGAGTTCAATCTGTTTAAATGTTGAGAGAAACTGATTGCAGTCCTGTAGACACTGTTTTGTAGGGAACTGTAGAGTTCAATCTGTTTAAATGTTTATCATTATCATAAGCAGAGTTTTGGCCCAAAATTGCTCTAATATTATCAATACCTGCAGCATTGGGAATGCAGGTAAACAGAGAAGTAGCATCTAGTGTAACCAAAAGGGCCTCTTCTCTAGAATGCATCTCAGACCAATAATACAACTTGCTTATTTAAATATTTTATGTGATTTTGAACTCTGAAATCACTGTGAATGCATATTTAGTATTGTCTTGTTCTTTTATTATAAAATTGTGTAAACATTTCAATTATGGATGATCTATCTAGAGATATTTAAGCTCTTAGGGTACTTGCATATCTATTTGGTGACACTGTGTAGGCCACTACTAATAGCCTTGCTCTTGGTCAAACTACCATTTGGATTAATAATAACATTACACAGTAAGACTGGACATCCTTAGCTAAGGGCCTTAAAGTAGTTGATAAGTAGTGGCTGGTGGCAGTGAAAACTACATTATATTCTGAGCAGAAGGGGGCATAGTTAGTAAACATGTGCCAGCCTTTCCCAGGTGTGCATTTGTGTATAAATTAAATCTCAAAGTGTGTGTGTGTGTGTGTGTGTGTGTGTGTGTGTGTGTGTGTGTGTGTGTGTGTGTGTGTGTGTGTGTGTGTGTGTGTGTGTGTGTGAACTACTTGGGCAGGAACACGAAGCACTGGTTGGATAGAGAGAGTGTTGGGAGGACTTGGCTTGGAACACTGGCTAAGGACTCACCTCTATAGCTGTGCCAGTGGGGAGTCTTATTGGAGATCTGGAGAAAGAGGGAGAAACCAGCCCCAGACTGACTGTGTGTGTACTTGTCATCCTCCCATTGTGTACACTCCTCACTGTTACCAGTGATGAGGACTGAGGCTCATTGATTACTGGGCCAGTGCAAGGGCATCACATGGCTTACAAACTATCCATATCATCACCTCTTAATACTAAGGAAAAAAAAATATCAGTGCTTTGTGCTTATGGAGTCTGGCGTTCCTCCTCCCCATGATGCACATGGCTCTACTGCAGGATGAGCATCTCTCACTCATGCTGGTACTGCTTCTCACTTTCTTTGGCCTCCAGGCTCTGCATTATCTTGGATGTTGCAAGTTCAAGTTATCTCATTTCATATAACAGTGTCTGTAATCCTAGATGGGCTTTGAGGTTCTCCAGATTCTGTATAACAACAGCTCCTACAAGGCTATATTCAGGCAGCTTTCCAGAAGCGTGTCTTCCTTGAACATAGCATGCTGGATTCTTTTTGCTTTATACCCCTTTATCAGCTGTGTCTTTGGTATGTTTGTGCTATTGTCAAAAGAGCACATTTTTCTGCCTTTCTTAAACTAAAATGGCTAAAAAATAAATATAAATATAAATATAAATTGGCTAAAAATAAGAACTCTATAACAGAAGGAAAAAATTGCTGTCCAGGGTGAAGAAGGAGCAGGTGTCAAGTTGGAAGCAATCTCTCCTTTGTCTGAACAAGCAAATAAGGTCACTGGTGAAATTTTCTAAGGCTAACTTTGAGTCCAAATTGGCCATATCCACCAAGGACAATCAAAAGGCCTTCTTCACATATGCCTGCAATCTCAAAGGCAACACCCAAATCTACTCTGAACTGGTAGTCAATATCACCACATACACAAACGCCATGGATATAGCCAACCTGCTATCAGACAGATTCAGTGAAAACTTCATCCTGTGTCCCCCATCAGTAAACCAGGACATCCCCAGCACCTACCCCCCTCCCCTCATCACCAGGGAGCAGGTCCTTAATACCCTCTCAAAGGCAAAAAATACAGTCTCCATGGTACCCGATAACATCCCTGGCTGTATCCTACATGAACTCAGGCATGAGCTCTTAGCTCCATTAGACATCTTATTTAAGCAAAGCCTGAGCACCAGCTTCATCCCAGCTGAATGAAGGACAGCCACTGTCATCCATCTACACAAAGGTGGAGCACCCACTGACCCAGGCAATTGTAGGCCTATCAGCCTAACTAGCCTGATCTGTGAGGCCATGGAATGCATTATCATGGACTTTATAAACAAGGACATTGGCAACCTCCAAACTCTTGACCCCACACAGTTTGGTTTTGTCAAAGGGAGACCATGCCTGTTAAACTTGGTTGACTTCTTCAAAACAGTTACCAAAGCCATGGACATGGGAAAGATGGTGCACACCACCTACCTTGACCTAGCCAAAGCCTTTGACAGTATTCCCCACTTGGGCATAACAGATAAACTCTCTCGGCTAGACATCAACCCATATGTTACCAGATGGGTAGCTAACTGGCTCACTGATAGAACTCACTCGGTCAAAGTAGGGGAAGCCACCTCTAGTAGTAGACCTGTATCAAGCAGTGTACCCCAAGGATCGGTCTTAGGGCCTCTACTGTTTGGGATATACTTTTCTGAGGTGCAAGCCAAAATCAGTGGTCTGTGGCTGACCAAGTTTGCAGATGGCTGCAAGCCAGGCACTGTTTTAAATTCTCCTAGTGATGTGAACATCCTCCAAGAGGGCTTACCCAACTAATGACTGGTGCCAGAAGCATAGCCTCAAACTGAATGCCAAGAAATGCACCATTATTCCCTTTGGGGAAAATGTCATCCCCACTAATTATCACATTAATAACAATGTACTAAACATGCAATCAGTCATGAGGGAATTGGGCACTCAGGTTGAAAGCAACCTGATTTTTTACCACTACGTTGCTTCTGTTGTACGGAAGGCTTTCTTTATGGCCCACCTCATAAATAAGGGTATTTCATCCAGGAACAAGGAGATCATAACATCCCTGTTACTCCTCTATCAGACCCATTATCAAGTACAATGCCCCCTTCGGCATGTACCTTACCAAGCACATGCAGCAGTTGGAGAGACCACAGAGGTTTCTGACCAGGAAAATCCAGGGTCTCAAACACGTATCTTATACAGATAGGCTAAAAGCCCTGTCCCTCTATTCAGTCTCATATAGGCTACTCACAGGTGACCTGTGTCTGGCATACAAGGCCATTTCAGACCCAGCCTTGATGGAGTTGTTGCATATCCATAAGACAAACTTCACTCACGCAACCCACGTGCAAGGCCTTAACCTGGTCTGTGACATTAATAGAACTTGCTGGCAGGATAGATTTCTGGCCCAAAGACTCCCCCATTTGTGGAATAGACTCCCTGTCTATGTCAAGCAGAGTACCTCTCTAGCCCTCTTTAAGAGGAACCTGGACGACTGGATGGGAAACAGAAAATACACCCTTGGAATCCCATCTGTGCCCAGCTGGACAGGGGAAACAGGTGCTGACTTTGAGGGAACATGGGTGAAATTCTTGGCTAGGCTTATAAAGGCATATGGGCCAATAGCCTAGTATCATGCTATGAACCTGTGAACTTATGAACCTGATATGCATAAACAGACCTCTTAATATTTTAATTGTGGTTGAGTGGATATATACACACATACCTTTGGTAACAAAGTTGTCAAATGTTGAATAATTTCAATTCCAGAATTCTTACCAGCTGCCCACTAAAATGGCAGAGGTAATAGCACCATTGCCACCAATGTGAAGAACAGGTAACATAGACGATATAAGTATCTCACCACTTCCACCAAATGTGTCCCAAACAGGTAGCAGAGATGCAGTTTGAATTAAGCCACTGCAAATCAATTACACAGAAAGGTCATAGATGGTACCAGAGGGGTGGTCTGTCTAGTCACATCACTAGTACCCAGCAGGTTATAATAAGAAAAAGAAAGAAAAAAGGTACACACAAGTCTAACTCAGTAAGCAGTTCACAAAACACAACCAGGCCCCCAGGAGCAGGCAATATCAACTGATGTCCTAGGTAAGGGCTTTCAATATACACACCCAGCTTAGACTGCACCCATGAAACCTATAGATTTGAGTCTATGGCCTAGCACAACAGTCCTCCTCCTCACCACTTTCTCATCACTCTTCCTGTGAATAACATTGTCTTCCAGTGCATCTTTCTAATGGTGACTGCCTTTCAAACAAATTAGCATTTTCACACACACACACACACACACACACACACACACACACACACACACACACATGTGCACGTGCACACAGACAGAGAGGGAGAGTTCCATGTAGGCTTGCAGAATTCTCTGTTTCCCTATAGCATTATTCCTAACACTGTAGTACTGCCATCTCTTTGGATTTATCCATAGACCCATGTACCTGCTGCTCTTGATTTAGCTACATGTACAGTTATATCCCTTAATATAATATTTTCACTGGTAGCAGACCAAAGTGATCAAGTCCATTGGAGATGGGAGTCACAGCTTGTTAACTTGTCAGGTAAATGATAATACTTTTCTCAGATAATAACTACAATGACAGATATAAAAAGATCATTTACAAGAGCTTAAAAGTGAATAAATAAACTTCACTTAAGCAATACAGCAAACAGTGTTGTTATAGATATGCAGAAGAATAAGAAAATTCACAGAAAACTTTGGTCTGAATGGAGACATGATAAAATCAGCAAGAAGAGGAGAGTTCTATTGCTGAAACTAAATTCATCCTTAAGTCTTGGTGAGCAGTTTCATGTGGTAGATCCTGTTTTCAAAAAATTTCACCAAGATGACAGTGATATATAGACTGTATTTTATATGCATATATCATGGACAGAGGAAAGTTAAAAATGAAAAAAAAAGACAGCTGAGTGCACAAACCCCAGGAAAAAAATGTGTCCAACGCTGCCAGGACTGGAAAAAAATTACAGTGTAGAATACTCAAGACATGGAAACATTACTACAGTGGGGTTAGGCCATGCTCAGGAGGAGGATGCCTCCCCCCGCCCACATTGTAGAATGAAGTAGTATTCACAAACAAAAACACAAAAAAATGATAGGCCAAAAAATAGCCATAAAGATGATAGAGTGGACTATTGAGGATTATGAAGAAATTGCTATATTTCATAAGCACTGTGTATTATTTGTTACATTTCTCAGACTATAGTAGAGTTCAGTGATGAACTATGTCCTCTGCTGCTGCAGTACTTCATCACACCATGTCTGCTAGCTTTACAGGACTGTAGTATTGAGATTGTGTGGTTTCCCTGCACTTGAGCTCTAAAATCAGCATTTTTACATAAAAAGTTTTTTCTAATTTCACTCTTGTGACAGACGTATGATGTAGCAAACCTATCTGAGTTGGGAGCTGCTGGTTGAAAGCTTATTGAGTGTATTTTGTTCCTGGTCTGATAGAAGCCCAGTGTTTGTGCTTAGTGCTCTCCATGCAGAGGAGGTTAGCAGTGCCCTGTATAGATGCAAATGCTTTCAAGTTAAACTTTCCCTTAGAATAACTACCTTTGCAACCTTCTCCAGTCTCCCTGCTGCTCTATGAGCATCTGAGTTGTACACAGGACAGCATTACCTTGTTGGACAGCTGCAGTTCACACTGAGTATAGCTCCCATTCTTAGCCCGTGTACTATTATCCCAGCCCTATTAAATCTACTCACTCTTCTCCCCAGTTAAAACCTTAATAAAAAACTGAAATCATGGATAGGCACTTTTCTGCTATTGCTGTGGCCTGCCTGGTGGGCACTGGCATCCAGCGGCAATGTAGCAATGTTCTCATGTATATGGCAACCACCTAATTCTGGAACAAACAAAGTATGTGAGAGATGTAGTCACACTTGGAAAGTTGACACATGACTCTCACATACTGACAAATCAAATGACAAACAGGTTATCAGCACATGTACATAATTTCTCTCACTAAAAATATCTTGACACATAAACCCACATATGCAGAGATACTCACAATTAACTTCCCAAAACCTCAGAGGCTCCCTGTACACTGACCTTAGAAAAACAAACAAAACCAAGTCAACGCCAACCACTACACATAAAAATACACATCACACTGTCTCCACAAGCACAACCCTAAGATGAAACACTACACATTCAAACATCTTGGTCATAGGAGACTCCATCATGAGACACATGGATACCCCCCACCAGATTGCATAAAGAGAGGGTTATAGTCAATTGCCTGTCAGAGGCCAAGATTTGACAGATCATGTAGCACTAGGGTCACGCAGCCACAACTATCAGTATGACTTGGTCATAGTCTATGTGGGTGTGAATGACCTGAGATGTACCTCCCTAGACTATATAAAGAGGGATATGATGGAAGTCTCTAAATATGTGTTGTAGGCAGGTATGAGCCTTGCAGTGAGCAGCGTTCTATCCTCACTGAGAATGATAGCACAGTGCAAACAGAAAATGATTGACTTCAATAATTGACTTAGCTACTGATGTTATTCCAAGAGGATCTAGTATTTGTCAGCCTGTGACAATGTGATCAACAGATCATGCTGCTTTGCCAGAAATTGTCTATACCTTCCCCCCTAGCCTTTTGAATACTGGCCAAGGCATTAGCCACCTCCATAGTGCCTTTTTTAGGAAGTATCAAACCAACAGTCCTACCAACTTAACAAATTCTTCTAATGACAAGCTGAAGGCACTACTGCTCATTGCTAGGAGCCTTAAAAAGAAACTGCACTCCCTGGAAGCCATCCTCACCCTGGAGAATGCTGACATCTGTGCAGTTACAGAGATATGGCTCAAGGCTGTGGAAAGCACCCCACAGTTTAAGACTACAATACCTATCACGTATTCAGACCACCCTCTGAAAAGGAAAAATAAATGAAAGGAGGAAGTGTTTCCATTTACATTAAAAAAAATCACAACTAAAGATTGAACAAGCAGTATGACTCACTTGAGCTACTCCATGTCTAGCTGACCATAGGCAAAATATCCTATCATATCACTGCTAGCTATAGGTCTCCAACCATGAACCATGAAAACTACTCCACATACCTGAATTACTAGAATCACTTCCATTCAACCAGCACACTACTTATGGACAATTTTAACTACCCTTCTATAAACTGGGAAACATGCATGACCACTAACATGCAGGCTCAGAGATTCCTGGACATTGTCACTGCAAATGCTATGAAACAACTGGCCTGTACTCATCAGACCAGTAATCAAGTACAATGCACCCTTTGGCATGTACCTTGCCAGGTGCCTGCAGCAGCAGCTGGAGCTTGCTCAGAGGTTTCTCACCAAAAAAATATAGGGTTTAACCAACATGTCATATGCGGACTGATAAAAACCCTTTTGCTATATTCAGTTTCCTACCAATTACTTAGGGGTGATCTATGCCTGACCTAAAAGGCAGTCTCTGACCCAGACCTGATGGAAAAGTTGCATATTTGCAAAACTAACTATATGAGGGTTGCCTGCTCCAGGGATCTAAACCTGATCTCTGACATGAATATATCATGCTGGAGAGACAGATATGTGCCCCAGAGATTGCTCCTCCTCTGGAATAAGCCTCCTATTGATGTGAAGCAGAAGCCTTCTTTGACCATCTTCAAGCAGAATATGGACCAAATTGTCAAAATCCACCTTTCTGACCCTTGTTGTCTTCCACCTAGGGATACAAAATTGGGTAATCTGACTAAACTGGCTAGGCTTGTAAGGGATCTTGAGCTGTTAGCCTAGTAATACCCTATGAACCTAAGAGCCTATTTTGTATTGTTATAATGAAGCCCAGAATTTCCAGATAGAAGATATTCAAAAATATTAAGAGAGAAATAAAAATTGTATACTTGTACAAGAAAAACTCTCAAAAGTTTCAAATGCAAATTTTTGTTCATTAATACAGCATATCCATGAAAAACATTACATAGACAAAGAAACTTTTGTCTACTTGGAAAAATAAACCACAGTGGAAGTGTAAAATTATAAAGAACAAAACCTAGACATTTTTGAAAGGTATGAAAAAGAAACATGAATGTGGGAAAGAAAAAGAGAACTAATAAGGTGCAATATTTATGCAAAGGAGAAAAACAACCTAACACATGCAAAATAAATGCAAAGAAGAAAGACAAACTAATCACTGCAAAAAAAAAAAAGAAAAAAACTCCAAAGATATTTGAAGACAAATATAGGCAAATGTACCCAGGTAGAGAAATTTTCACAATAAAAAAGTAAGATCAGAAAGGGGGGAGTACAGAACAGAAGGACAGTAAAGTAGAAGTTAAACAGAAGCTGGAGTTATGAAATATTTGCAAAGTAAAGGATTTGGTGTAGAAAGTCTAACACAGGTTATGTCACAGCATGATGGAACAATAAATCCCCAAATTAAGGAGAAACAGGCAGAGCAGGAGACATCTGAAGAAGAAATATTGTCATGGGAAAGAAAAAAGAGATTTAATATGGTGCAATATTTATTGCGAAGGAGAAAGCAAAATGAACCAGTACAAAAAAAGGCACCAAAGATATTTGGAGAGAAATACAGGAAATGTTATCTGGATATGGACAATTTCACAATACAGAAGAATAAGAAAACAAATGGGGAAAGTAGAAAAGATGATAAGTAATGGAGAAGTTAAAGAAATAGAAACTGAAGTTATGGATTACCTATGAAGTGAAGGATTTAATGTAGAAAATCCAACTCAAGTAACATCACAGCATGATGGAACAACAAGTCCCCAAATTAAGGAGAAACAGGTGGAAAGGGAAGTAGCTGATCATTTGCCACATAAAGATGCTCTGGTGCTTTCAGTAGGAATCCAGTTTAAAAGTTCAGATGGAGATGCACAGCAAGGGAAGGAGCAGGGAACAGTGGCAGATCTGACACAGTCAATGTTATCAAGTGATAACACTCTACTTACTAACCTCCAATCCTCATTGAAAGCTAAGCCTGAGACATGTTACAACAAAATTGTTAAATATGTGACAAATTTTAAATACTCTACCCATCACTGTACCGCTCTACAATCTCTGAAGTGGCTGAAACTACCACACTTTCTCTCCTATTTGCAACTAAATACAGCCCAAAATGCTCTTTAAACTCTCAGATTGTCCTGCCCTTAGCTCTGTATTTAGCTACTACCATCCAAAGTGGCCACTTAGATATGAGAATCAGCAGCTGTTGCAGGTACATAAACCTAACCTCCCACCCGGCCAGCTTCTTTACTCCTGCTCAGTAGTCAAAAATTGAAATGTCCTACCACTATCAATTAGAACAACCCAGAATCCTGCCTTTTGCAAAACTTCACTATGCAACTACCTATTTTCTATCTGGAATTGCACCTGTAGCAAATCACCTTTGAATATGTATTGCTGTGATGTTTTCTTATCTACTATCAAACAGTGTTGTGTGAAAATCCTCACTACTCTAAAACCTTGAAATTTATGCAATGTATGCTACTCTTTATTTTGATGTTGCCTGATTATTTTACACATCATCTAATTTTTAGTATTTTTCCTTTGTCATATATACTCTTGTATCATTGTAGGTGTTGTATGTATTTCAATCCTTTATATTCACGTACCGAGGAGCTTTTCTCCCCGGCCTTCCACTGAAAATTTGTTCTTAATGGCCTTGGACTTTCCCGGTAAAAAAAATGCAAATAAATAAATTAATAAATTGCTACACCCAGTGATTACAGTGTCTTACATAAGGAGAGACACAAAGTCATAAAATACAAGAATTTGCAAGCAAAAATGAGAGCAATGTGAAAGACGCCTACCCAGACAGATGCAAAAGTAGTAGGAACAATGGGTCTCATAATAAAAATGTAAAGTTGTATTTAGATATGCTACCATGTAACTCCGTATGAATTACAGGAGTCCCCTGGAAAAACTTCAGAACTTTGGCAACAAAATACATATCTTCACAAAAAAATCTTTTTTAAAGGCTCCATCCTAATAAGAAAGATTATTATCAGGAATTTTGGAATCTGATCTTTACTATTATTCAGGATGATTATAGAAGTTGATATTCACCCAAACTGAGGATCATACTAGATTAGGATAATTGGTTTTGTCCCTCTTCAATAACAGTTTTATTAATAACATTATCATCTGCCATTATAATCCATTACTATTTATTTTATTTTATTTATTTATTGGCGTTTGTTGACAGGGAAAGTCCACTGGGTACAAAGATACCCATTTTTAGTGGAGGCCTGGGGAGAAAAGCTCCACATATATACAAACATCAGACATAAATATCAAACAAATATAGCAAACTATGAAGTACAGATCAGGAGGGAAGGCTCCAATAATTAAGACAGACTACTATTACAGAAGAACATAATTGCATAATGATATTATTTACAAGTTTCTATATAAACACCATATCATAGGTAAAAACTATATCACAGAAAAAGCAAGGTGTACAAGTACTAGAATATTATAATTCAGTTGAGTTGATTGATAAATCAGAGGTGCTAGTAAGGTGGGATCATAGTTGAAAAAATGTTATGGGATTATGGGGGTTTGCATTGTATTGCACATGTATAGCTAAGGTTTTGTAAAAAGTAGGTTTTTAGTGCAGCTTTAAAGGACTTCAGGGAGTCTAGTTGAGTAATGGAGAAGGGGAAGGCATTCCAATATTTGGCGATACTGTATGAGTACAGGCATTGTCCTGCTCTCTTGTTGGGTTTAGCTGCACTTAGAAGGGTTTTCAGAGAAGAACAGAGGGATTGAGTGGGGGTGTATGTATGCAAGATGGATTGGAAAGCTGGGCACTTATTGGGTTGAAAAAGTAATTTATGGGCAGTAGTTAGTTGGGTAAATTGGAGATAGTGGTGAAAGTCTAGCCAGGATAGGTTTGAGAATGTGATGCAGTGATGTGAGTGGTTAAGCAAGTTAGAAGCAAATTTTGCTATCTTGTAGTAGCATTGTTGTAGTTTATTACTGAGTGATGTTTGGAGGCTGGTGAAAATGGGGCTTCCATATGTTAGGGATAGAAAAAGCAGGGTGTTAGCTAATTTAATCCTAGTTTGTTTGTCAAGGTAAAGTTTATGTCAGTACAATTTTCCCAGTTTGAAGTGGGTTTTCTTGACTGTGTTGAGAATGTGTTGTTCAAAGGAGAGTTTGTTGTCGACAGTAATTCCTAGAAGTTTTGCGGATTTTGCTTGTTCTATCTCAGTTTTGTTATGTGAGAAAATTTTGAATTCTGTAGTTGGAGGTTTTGATGTGAATAATAACATCTTAGTTTTTTGGGGTTTAAGCATTAGTTGAGAGTTATTCAGCCACGTCTCTATAGAGAAAAAGGCATCTTGGGTGATTTTTTTGGAGGTTAGAGATATTATTGGAAGATGAGATGATAGCTGAATCATCTGCGTATTGAATTAGTATACTTTGATGGGAGGCTTTATTTAGATCATTAGATAATATATTGAAAAGTAGAGGTTCTAAAATGGATCCTTGTGGGACACCTGTGTTATTAGCAAGGTAGTCAGATTGTTGGTTTTTCCATTTAACTGATTGTTGTCTGTTGCTTGGGTAGGAGGAAAACCAGGATGCTGTGCTTTGAGAGCAACCTAGTTTGTCTAGCTGCCGCAAAGGTTTAGGGTAAGATACTGTGTCAAAAGCTTTTGAGAGGTCTAGCAGAAATACTGAAGTGGGTAGACCAGCATCAATAGCTTTATTCACAATATCAGTAAAGGAGAGTAAAGCTGAGGTAGTACTATGGCCTGGGTGGAACCCATGTTGTGTGGGAGATTAGAGGTTATTATTGATGAGGTGATTGAGTAGTTGGGTCTGGATACATTTTTCTAGGATTTTTGATAGTGGGGAGAGAATGGAGATGGGTCTGTAGTTTGAGAGATCATGGGCATTACCTCCTTTATGTTGTGGGGTAATGATGGATTTTTCCATAGTAGGGGGGCATATGATTCAATGATAGAGCGGTTAATAAGAATACTCACTGGGTAGGCTATAGCCTTGGCTGCTAGTTGTAAGTATTCTGGTGGTAAGTTATCAGCAGAGAGTGAGCAGGGCTTTAATTTGATTAGCAGTTTTTGAATTAGGGCTGTAGGCATGGGTTGGAGTGAGAATGGTGAATTAACTGGTGAATATTGTGTGGGGGAAAGGGGGTCAATGGGGTAGTGGTAGAGATGGGATTTATTGTGGAGGGTGAGTCCTTGATTAGTTTTTGGATGGTGTCAATAAAGTGGTTATTGAATATGTGGGCTATCTGGAGAGGGTTTTTGTCAGGAGCTGGTGATGGATTTTGAATGTTACCTGGATTCAGAAGGGAGGAAATAGATTTCCAGAATTTTTTAGGGTTCGTGTTTTGGGAGGAAAGTTTAGAGGAGAAATAGGTTTTCTTATCAGTTATGATAAGTTTTTTGTGGCATTTCTAAGTTTTTTGTAGCTTAGTTCATTTTCTGTGGTCCTGCATTTTTTCCAAAGTTTCCAGGCTTTGTCTCTGGCTGAGAGGGTTTGCTTGGTATTCTTTGTTAACCAGGGGGCACCATTTAGTTTTGAGCATTTGATATGAAGAGGTGATAGGCTATTTAGTGTATTTAAGAAAATGTTGTTAAAGTATTGTACAGCATCATCTAGCTGTAGTGATTTTAGTGGGGACCAGTCATGAGTTTGGAGGGCAGTTTTGAATGTTTCCTGGTTAAAATGGGCTAGGTTCCTGATTGATTTGTATGTATGAGGCTTGGGGATGTGTAGATGGGTTCTGTGGGTGTATGCAGGAAGGTGGTCACTTAGGGTATTGGGGAGGGTACTGGTATTGGTACAGTAGTGGGGGTGGGATACTAGGATCCAGTCTAATATAGCTTCTGCTTGGGTGTTTAATGCATGTGTAGGCTCAGTGACAAGTTGAGTGAAGCTATGGAGATTAATGCTGGTGTTAGGAGCTTTGGAGGTTAGGTTCTTGCCAGTTAATGTTAGTATCTCCTAGTATGATGGTTTCTTGAAGGATAGTGTGGTAAATCCATCCTAGGAAGTCTTCTAGGTAGGAAGTGTTTTGACTGGGGGGATTATAAATGGAGGCAATGCAGAGTTTTTTGTTAGGATTTATATGGAGGGATGCCAGTAAGATTTCTAGACAACCAATGGTGGGGACAGGAGTTGGATGGATATTTATTGTTAATGAGTTCCTATACATTAGGGCTACACTCCCTCCTCTTTTATGGATCCTGTCTTTGCATATAATGTTATAGCCTGGTGGAAGGATTTCAGAGTCTGGTATGTGTGCTTTAAGCCATGTTTCAGATATTGCTATTATATCTGGCAAGTAGTGGCTGAGCCATGATTGGAATTCTGTGATCTTATTACACGGGCTTCAGGTATTTATAGTTACAAAGTATAAATTGTGGGCTTTAGGGCTGTGGGATGTTTTGGGTAAGTTTTGTAGTCCAGGGTTTGGGTGTACATCTCCACATTGGGGTAATACTATGAGGAGGTGGACTAGAGTGTGTGGCTGGTGCTTTTTTAGTGATGGTGACTGTGGGTAATGTAGAGTTAGTTTAAGCTTACTGGTAGTGGGGGTGATGTGTGGTTTGGCTGAGCATAGGGTGTTGTTTGCTAATAGGGATGGGGAGATGTTAGAAAATCTGCTTTTGTGGGCATGAGGGTGAGTGGTAATTGTTGAGGAGTTTGGGATGAGATATTAAGTTTAGAGTGAGTGGAGGTGGATAGTGATAGTAGTAGTAGTAAAGGAGTATGGATGAGTAAGGTTGATGAAGAGTGTAGTGAGTGATATATGAAGGAGGGAAATGTGGGATAGTACTAGTGGCCAGAAAAGGAGATTGGTGGAATTCAGATTTGGAGAGGGTGGAGGTAGAGAAATGGAGGAGGAGACAGTAAGAAGTAGGGAGGTGTATTTGTTGGAAAATAGGGGCGGGATTACAGGAAGTATAAACCTAGAGGAAGTAGGGGTGGGTGGGAAAGGGGGTAGGGTAGAGGAGCAAAGTGAGCGCAGCGAATGGAGCGGGGCTACACCTGGTCACAGTGAGTTGTTAATCTTTGAGCATAGGACTGAAGCAGGTTTGTGCCAATATTAGGTTTAAAACAATACATCAACCTGCACATTGCTTTAAGTAAGCTACAGTAATTAAATAGTTGGCAAGGGAGGATTCAGCAGGTCCGAGTGTGGAAATGGGGGAAGGGGGGTTATAGTATTAAGATAGCTGTTAAGCTAAATTCAAGTGAGAGCTGAATCAGACTGTAGGTTATCTGGGAGTGAGTTAGTACAATTGTAATACGGAAATAAGTGACTTGAGAGGGGAGTCTAGCTGAAAGGGTGTGCATGCTCACCACTGTAGTGTACTGCTGGTTACTTAATTATCTTGCAATGGAATACATACATTTAACTGTACAACAGTGGCTATTTGGATGGCCGCTGGGCACTTTCTTTTGGTTTCTTATAATAAATGGGGCCTCAGGTCTTTAGTTAGGCAAGGAGTGATGTCCCGTCCAAGTAAGATTTAACTGCACAACAGTGGCTATTTGGATGGCTGCTGGGCACTTTCTTTCGGTTTCTTATAATAAATGGGGCCCCAGGTCTTTAGTCAGGCAAGGAGCGATGTCCCATCCGAGTAAGATTTAACTGTACAAAAGTGGCTATTTGGATGGCCGCTGGCACTTTCTTTCTGCTTCTTATCATAAGTGTCATCAATACCATTAACAACATTACCATACTTCATTATCATCATTAATACTATTATTATTATCATTTTTTTTTTCCTTATTTTTTTTTTCTTCTCTTTACGACTGATGGTACTCCAGGAATCTTAAGTTTTTTTTTTTTTTCTGTGATACCTGGGTCTATTTTCCTAAACACGCAGTAGCTGAGCCTGTATATGGATGCATGTTGTGGTACTTAACAATTTCTCATAATATTTTATAAATGTTTCCTTTTTTCTTAACTTTACCAGAGGTATTAATTGCGAACGGGCTTATGTTTGATTATGTAATTATCGTGTTTTGATTTTTTTTCCTTCCGAAAGTCATGTTCTATTTTATATATGCGTATTACCTCTTATGTGAAAATAATAAAATGTTATTTGAAAAAAAAATGAATTGCAGGAGTCAGTTCTTGGCACATTGCGGGGAGCACTTTTGGCTAACATCAAAGACTGAAACAATACTAACTTCATGAACTAAAGAGTATGTGCAGAAAAACGTGCTCTACGCTTAACTAAAACTCGCAGTTACACCATCTCAGTACATTCAATGATATATATTTTTTTAATTCTTTCACTCTCTGTTGCTACCTTATTCAGTTCAGGCTCAGGGAAAAGCCTTAACCGTTCCTGGTATTCCATAGATCAAGGTAGAAAAGCTAATTATTTATGTTATTTTGGTTAGAACATAAGCAGAAACTTCGCCAGCATCAGCGGTCAATCAAACAATTTATTCATTAAGATGTGGGTGGAATTTGCTACTGCGCATCCGGGGTGGTGCAGCTATGAAAAATAACCTGTAAATTATAGGTAAAACACCAGCGAGGAACAAAATCAAACAGATAATTAATCACCACTCATCTGGACCCTTTCCCTGAATCAAAATAGTTAATTAGGCTTCTTAGACTCATCATTCACATTTATGAATTCATGTGTTGTCTTCTTGGATTCTTTTACTGGCAAATTTCAGGTATTGCACGTATTGTTCTTTCAGCAAGTTGCTGACAGCAGCAGTTTTTATAGCCTTCCCTTCTATTGAGAAGTCACTTATTGCAATTACTGGCCTTTCTTTTGCACAGCCGCCAGAGTGAATAGGTAACGGGCCTCTATTTTCCGTTTCTCTGTCTTAAGAGCTTTACAGTCTAGTTATTACTGATCAAGGTGGCAGATATGATTCAAGGTGGCAGAGCCTCATCTGCTCCGGTTCTGTCACTTATTATTCATGAGTACGGGGTAGACTATATTGTTCCACTGTGGAATGTCATTTCCTCAGAAGTCGGAAAAGAGGGGAAAACTCCGACACTGTCGGAATTAATAAGGATTGCCTTCAGCTACGGGTTGCCTCAAATTCTCGCTGCTCCGAAGCTCGAACTTTCAGTCCTATACAACGGGATTGAGAAGCACCCCTGGCATTTGAGATTGTTCCCAGGAGCAGATTAGTGTTATACACTCTCTTTTATGATTGTCCAAGCGAGCCATTATTATGTTCCTTATTTTCATCTTTTACGTGTGCGTGTGCGCGCACCCGCTAAAGCATTCCCACTTCCAGCGCAGTTACTCACGCCCCTACACCTCAACGAAAATGCACCATTTATCCAGCTGAAAATGACAGAACTGCTTACCAGTTAGGCATAATTTGTTTTAAATGGGAGCTTGTCACTCAAATGTGACTGACTGCGCGCGGAAAGGATGCAACAAACAAATTGTGTTCAATAATAATCATGCATTATAACAGTATATTTTATGTACATTAAATAGAATAAAAAATACAACTCTGCTATGTATTGGATTTGGGTCTGTAATAAAAAGAAACAAAATGCAAATGTTAAAGTTTATGAAAAAGTACAGTATACAGTGGATATCAAAGAATAAGCCCCACTTCTTTCCACATACTATGAGTGAGGGGAAGGTGACTTCAACAGCTGCTATTATTCAACAACATAAAATAAATTACAGGTCGCGGCTAAAACTGGTTATTGCATTAGTGATGGGGGAGGGGGGGGTCCAACCATAATTAGTGTACTCGCTACTTTTAAAGGCAGTAAATCACGGACATTAGTGTCACTTGTCACTCATTACACAGGACGGTCTCTATTATTTAGGGCAGTTGCGTCCTTCAGATGGAAGGGGAGGGGCATAAAAAAATGTAAACTAATGTCAGATTTAAGGCTTAAAAATGTTTCCTTCAATCGTTGCATAGAAGAGTTATGTTGTACCTGAAGCACTTTAATACCATACAAAACAATTCAAATTATATTGCAGTGAGGTCCTTTCCTTTGCGTTAGTTGTGGGATGGAGGGGTGGTTTGTCCCTCACTGCAACATCTCAAGTTGTCAACTTTCCATGAAAGGTGTCCCACTTTGGGTTTAAAAAGATGGCAGCTCCCTACACACTGGACAGATACAAAACAGTTCCTTTTTTTTCTGTCTCTCAGTCTATATATTTTAAATCATTACCTAATGTCAAACTTGCTCTGAACTGACATATTTCCTACAAATTCTAAAATGTAATTATAGCTGTACAACACAACGGCCAAACTGTTAACGCCTAAACACCGAGTTTGAAAATTACAACACAGGGTACATATCTCTCAACTTCTTTGATCACGGGTTATTAAAAAAACACACGGATAACGGCCAAAAGCTCAAAAAAATCGACAGATTTTAAATGTGACTCTAATTCACTTAAAATATCAGTAGAGCAACGGGCTTTCCATCATCGTGCATTTTCCTTATATCAACTATGGGCACTTTTCCGTTATCCACCCTCGTATGAAAAGTATACAGTACAACTATAACTGTTAGTCGGAAAATCAAATATTTTACGAGGTACAAGGCAAAAAATAAAATAATAAAATATATAATTAAAAAAGGAGACAAATCAGGGACAATCTGCAAAGTGTGGGACAACTGAGCAAGTTACTTCCCAACAGTCCAGATTTTCGCCTCATATTTTTTAGTCGGCTCCTCGTAAAATGTATGATTTGCTGGCAAATCAGCGAGGACTGAAGTCACTAAATAATAACGCACAATTCAATTTCAGTCTTGATCTCATTCAGAAAATGCATAGTAGTACAAAACCTGTTTTACTACCAACTTTCTAAGTTTGTAAGAACGATATTTAAAATCTGTCACTATTTTTGGGCCTTTGTTGCCCCGTTATTTTAGACTTTGTCCAGATTTTAGCCATGATATATATATATATATATATATATATATATATATATATGTGTGTGTATATATATGTGTGTGTGTGCATATATATATATATATATATATATATATATATATATATATATATATATATATATATATATATACACACACACACACACACACACACACACACACACACATATTAGTCTGTGAAAAGGTTTATCCGATGGAGGTTGCAGTGATGTAGCAGCTAGTTACACCAGCCAGCGGAACATCTGGGGATGTCTGCAGCTGACGAATCGCGTCCCAAAGCCGATATTAACAAGTGACGCTCCACCTCCTCCTTCTGTACTGTTCCGTGATTGGTTTAAAGTTTGCAGCCCGCGGTTATTGGCTTACAAAGTTTATGCTCCTGTGTGCCAAACAATGCGGGTGTCAGACAGACTGGGGATGCGAGCTCTGACCGTGGATGCACTGACGAAGGGGCGTTCTTATGACCGGAGTGCAGGACAAACGACCGAGAAAGGCGAGCGGCAGCGGCCACTGGCTCCAGCGTCATGCACCGGACGGCAGTGAGGGGTTGCACTTGCCGCTGCTGGAAGCTGTGAACCCAAGGAGAGGAGTAAGAGGGCAGCAGCAGGAACTGGTCCAAAAATGCCCTGGCTGCTGCACCGTTCTGCACTCTGTACTCTACTTATTGCAATCATTCTGCACGTAGTTTTGGGCAGCTACTCGGAAGATCAGTGCAGCTGGAGAGGGAGGTAAGGTTAACGAAAACCAAAGGTGTTACTGGGAATAAGTAACCAGAAGATGGTTACATTTAACAGGTTGTAGTTTGGAACATAAGCACAGACCAACCAAATTAGAGTTTGGGCTTGCAAAAATAAACATTTAATAATTCTGAATATTTTATTAGAGCGTATTTAGTTTGATGATGTTTTAGTACCCTATACGGCTGACTATGGTAAGGCTACAGGCTGTAGTAATAAAACAGCTGTGTTTCTCTTCTCTGTTTCTCTCTTATTATTGTTTTCTCTCTTATTATTGTGAAAATGTCCGGTCGCATTCAAGTGCAACTAATGCCATTTTAGGTTCTGCGCTGTCAGCACAACCACTCATCTAAAGTTAGTTTTTGGCAAAGGATCCGGGAAATTTTGACAAGGCAGGTGAAGAATACCCCAACCTTTTGGCGGTTCTAGCGACTCCTTTGTGTGCAGCTGCTTTGCAAAGAGCACCCCTTTCTCTGGCAAGTTATTTAATTCACGGTAGCATTCCTTACTCATCAGGCAGCCTCTGCAGTAGCTCACAGTTGCTAGCAGGCTTGGAATGCATTTTGAAGCGCTACACAATTTGAAAAGTTATCATCTTATTTTCCTAAGATTACTGTCAAAATCCTAAAAGACTAGTAGATATATGGGTTTGCTGGTTCTGGTAGTTATGCAGCATATATTTGACCCAGTGCAGGTATTTATTAGCTTTTGTGACTGGTAATTTACGATAAAATTTAAGGTAATTTTAAAATTCGTTGTTTGTTGCATAACTGAAATATTCTAATAAAATTGAGAGGTAGCTGGCCTAGACAGGAGGTAATTTGTTTATTAAACAACGTGATTTGCATTGTGAACAAAAGCATTGACTATTTAGAATATTTTTATTTTCATTGTTTGACGTAAAAGGAATATAAGATTTCATGCAGCTGACTTTCTAAGTAAAGTCGTCATTCATTTTTTTTAATGTTGGTTCAATGTATTCTAAAGTCTAAAAAACGCAAACAGCTTGTTGCTTACTGAAAGCAGTGTTTAAATGCTGTTACATCAGCTGAGAATTAAATCTCTTCTGGGAGGGAAAACCTTCAGCTCCATTGTCCCCAGTGTTTGTAATCCTTGTCATTTAGTAAACACATCTAAATCACATTCATTGTGATCTGTTTGATATCAACTACTGTAATTATTATGCACACTATGTATTGTGTGTGCCTGACTTTTTATTTATTTGTTTTTTTCAAGTCTTAAAATATGGTCTTGTTTGTCATGGAATGTATAGGCGTGACGTGTAAATTCAGCTGTGCTTTGTGATATTTCCACATGAGGCAGCATTGCACAGTCCGGATACCCTGCAGCATATCTGCCAGTTGTATGTTAAAGTGGTAAACCGACAGTTGTGCAGTATTACACCTTAATGCCTTTTCTGTCTGTACTATATATTTAATGTCATATTCCCCTTACTTTGCCATGCAGCAGTAGTAATGCTGAGTTGCCCCTTAAAAGGACAAGTAGACCTACTCTGCTTCAACATCGTCTTTTTGAAGCGACTGTTAAAGTGTCACAGTCCAATGGCATTGAGCATATATTCCATGTCCTTCAATGAAATAAATAAGGGAGATCCACCCGGTTTGCATTCCAAAGTGCATATTTTCTGTTTGAGCATGTAACATTGTTTTCGTTTTGACTGAACTTTGCTACTTATATGTTATTCAGCCGATAATACGCTAGAGCAAGGAGAACACTTAAATGCCACATTCAGCAGAACTTGAAATAATTAAAAACAGTGGCTTGTTTCCACAATGTTACTTTTATTTATTTTTGTAGGGGCATGACGTGATGCACTTCTGTTATAGTCATATTCACTTCATCCAGTCTCCCATTTTACACTTTGTAGTTAACAATTAATTGTATATGCAACTACAAGTGAGAGTATAAGTGTCTATATCCACACACACCACACTAGCAATAAGAAATATAAATGCAGTGAGCCTAGCAAGTCAACGCCATTAATTTTTGAAATTAATTAAATTATGCAGGAAGCTGCTAATCAGCTGAGATAATTCTATCCAGTATTTTCTCACACGTTTCAGACAACACTTTGCTGATACATGGTTCAGGACATGAGCAGTGTTGCTCTCTTCTGCATTAACAATTTGCTATGCAGTGCTGCTATCTTTATGTTGCATTTATGAGGCCTATGCTGGTGATTTATTCTGGCAGGTGGTGCCTGAGTGTTTCTGTTCTATTTAGCTACCATGATTGCTGTGCAGAGAGGGTTTATCTTGTTAATCTATCCTGTGGGAACTTCATGGTTGAGCTGTCCAGCTGTACTTCATTTCACATTGCAGTGACTTTTTTCTTCACATTTCAATTCTTTTCTACATATAGATGCATTAACTTATTTTCAGGTCACATTGCTTTTTTTTTATTAATTTTGTAGTAAGGTAGATGTGAGTAAAGAGAGAGTAATGACTGTGCATGTGTGTATACAATTTAAATGATGTTGTACACTGTAGCTGATTTTCACATGTTTCACTACATCAGTCAAAGATTTGTAGGTTTCATTGTCCGGAGAGCTTGGATGCTTCTGTTTTGGTATACACCATCTTCTCCATTTTATGTTTTATCCTTTTCACTACTACATACAGAGTGAAGTTCTTGAATAATCTGGACCCAGGTTTCCTAATATCACAAGTTCATGTTGTTATCTTTGTAAATGGGCAAGTAAACAATGAACAGATGGGTGATTTCAGTTAGCAATTTGTATTTTTTTCTTCTTTGTGATTTGCTATAAGGTATGCGATAATGGTAGCTTGATGGTCATTTATTTTTATTTAGTCTTCTGTAGCCATCTACAGACTATATTCTAACCTTTAAAGCACTAGGTTATTTGAGAACTGTTCATACTTAACAATTAGGTCCGTATTCCTTATGTTGCATTTGCCGTTAATTTATTTCTTCTCTTTGGTTTTCCCACTGCTATACCTATTATCTTCAGAATTGAACTTGTTCTATAGAAATGCTAAGACTAGCAGGGACATGACTGTAAGTAAGGGGAAAATTAAGCCTTTCACAGCAGGTAATTGTGTTGTATAGTATCTTTGATATTTGTAGTGTGGAGTTGTGTTATTTGTAGTTAACAGAAGTTGCCAACTTACAAATTAGTGCAATATAATAAACCGTATGTAAAAATACATGTTTGCAAGTATGAATTGGAGCAAGGCCAACCACAAGCATATAAGGGGCTTTTAGTGTTACTTTGTTCTTATAGATCTGATCTGAGAGATGACCCTTACTGAAAACTATGCACATCTACTTGAACATATTGTTAATACTGTACCTGTACATGAACTTCCATGTTTTGTATTATGTGTTGGTGATCTATTTTCATGTTCTATGCAGTGCTAATGTCCTTTCGTCACTCTGGATTGTTGGTACCTAAATCATTCTATATCTCTCTCATGCTGAGTTCAACATCTTTCTCATGCTGTGTTCAGCTGAGGGTTTTTTAGTAAGTATGCAGATGTCAGGGGTGTTGTGTATGCATGTTCTCAAGAAACATGCAGGTGGATGTATGGGTTCCACTGGGAATCATTTTCAGACATGACTTGAAAAAAAAAATAAAACAAATAAGATAAACAATCATGCAGTACAGCTGTTATCCATTTCCTGCACACTGTCTATGAATTTTCCTTCACAAAAGTAAGAAAATTAGCCACAGTTAGTTGAGAAGAATAAAACTTGTGTGTAGGAACTTGGCAGCCTACATAAATCAGAATGTGATTAAAAAATCTTTCTGACAGATGTCTTCAGAGCTACACTAAGAATGCCTGAATTCTATATACTGCCATTTTTAAAGACCCCCCCCCCCAAGTAGTGTGAGATAAATAGAAGCCCACAGTAAAACCAAATGGAATATGAGCACTAAACGGAAGTAACACAGTATATGCATCAATTTACAGGAAAGTGATATACAGTGTCACCTCCGTATCTTTGTCTGGCCCAAACAGTTCAGTACGAAAATTGAGTGTATAACAAGGGGGAAAAAAGATGGGGGGGGGGCAGAGCAGACTCTGTACTAGAATATACCCAGCCAGGTTTTATAATTTGAACATATACATGTTTGTATCCCATAAATCAGAAATGCTTTTCAAGTATTCATGTAACTTTAAACATAGTTTCATTAATACGAGTAAGAAGTAAGGAAATCTTTTCCATTCCTTGTATGAAATGTTGGGTTGGTTTCTAAAAGGGTTTGTTTGTGCTGAGCAGTCACACCTGAGTCCAAAAGATAGGTCTCCATCAGTCCCTTTCAGCATTTACCATTGAGGACTGCTAGAGTCCTATGTCAAATTCCAAAAGGAAAACTGAAGTTTTCATGCTGAAGTAATTTGGCATGGTACATTGTTGAGACTCACCAATGTACATATCTGGATCATATGTGAATTTAATGGATTTCTCAGCAAGGTTGAAGTTCCACCTCTGAGTTAGACCAGGTATACAGGCAGTACCTGGCGGAAGCCACACTACCTGCAGTACCAGGCTCCAAATACAGGAGGTGCTGTACTGAATGTTTTGGGAGTTGGATGTAGTCTGAGACACACACAAACATGTAGATGTAGTGCAAGTCACCTCACAAGATCCTGTGAGGATGGTTCACAACTGTCTTACTCTGGGTGAGGAGAATGCAAGTATAATGGCTGTCTTCCAGGCTGTGATGTCTTCATTTATCATTCTGCTCTACAGTTAGAGCTCCTACATTGGACAGTCTCAGAGTTGTGCAGGTCCAACTTTATCTGACTTTGGATTGCAGGCAGAACCCCTGCTGCTTGCAGTACCACATCTAACTTACAGGTGCAGCTGCTGTGTCAGAGAAGTTTGACCAGACTTGACAACCATGATGTGTCCTTTGGGCTACTCTTAAGAAAGATTAGGGCAGTCATTAATATCGCATTATCTCTGTACTTGATGTATCCTGAGGCTATTCATTCCAATACATCAGCATTGTAAGATATTGAGCTGTGTGAGCCTTACCCCAGCATAACGCCATGCCAAGGATGGGGTGCATTTCACAATTCAGAGTAGTGAGAGACGGTGGAAGTGGCTTAATTACACTATTTATCTTTGGTTGTCAACATTTTTAACAAAATTGTATTCTACTAATGAGGATTTAGCAACTAAAATAAAGTTAGGGACTGATGTGGCATCTGTTGTAATACTCTGACTATGTAGGTGCTCCACCCAGATGTTAAAGGTCTTAATGGCTGAACTCTGCAGTGTGTCTTTTGTTTCCAAGTTTTATTCCAAAATTTACGAGTGTTTAACTTAAAACAGTTCCCGAATATATAGCTGATGGCATGAGGGGAAAATTTTGCAGCAAATTAAATGGATCAGAATACCTAAACGGCCAGATTAGTTGGTGTATTTATAATTATTATGAATGATTGTAACTTGCATACAAAGAAGTTTTGGGAAGGGAGTATAGCTATATCTGGCAACTCAAAATTTGTCCCACTGAGGACAGATATTCTTGTTTTCTAGCAAGGCCACACACAGTTTTGGAATTGTGAAGGATATCTATTTCAGTGGTAACAGAATATTCAAATGACAACGAAGGGCACAGTGACATTATATTGTTGGAAGAAGTACCTTGTCTGGGGAAACAAAATTACCTTTAGAATGTCTGTCTGCATCATGCTTTTTTGAATTAGAACAAGTGATAAAATAATACTAACCACGTGGTGACTAATGGGTATTAGGACTGCATATTAGGTTAAGGTATCTTTCAGCTTCTACATTTTTACAGGACTTTTAGCAGTTTTGAAAGAGCCATATTTGTTTTTACTTTTTTGGTCTCTACTGTTGTCCTGTAATAGTTTTGAAAGTAATATATTTGGAGGCGCACACAGACTCCACATCCCTAATAGACTTTACACTGTTCAAAATGGATCCAGGACTTTGTAATGCAAGAAAGTATCAAAGATGGCTAACAAAGTGCTGCTGTATTTAGCTGTTTTGTTGGCCATTTAGTAATAAAATAAAGGAGAATCCTTTCCTGTCTTGGATTCACTTTTGAGATGTGTCACTTGGTTTTTACCCTTGGTAGTGCAGCTGACGTACTTGTGTCACTGGCCATACTAAGTCTGTCTACTGGCATGTGAATTGTAGTATACCCATTTGGTTCTGTATGATCTAGCCAGACCAGGATGCTTATATATGGCAGAAATGGCAGCATTAGGGTCATACCTGCCGTACTATAATATTGAAAAGAAGTTTCTTTATATTTCTGCTGGAGAGAGGAGGTAAGTTAGATGGAGAAGAGGGGTGGAGGGGTAACTAGTCAGTAGTGTAGTTGATGATGTATTCAGATATATCTGAAGGTGTGTGTTGGCACAGCCAATAAGGAGGACAAATGAATTACTTTTGGTAAAGTTGTAGTCTGGAAATTGTAAAATGATCTTGTGTTTGATCTCATATAATATAAACAGTTGGGCTGCAGGGCAATTTATTTACTTTATAATTTATTTACTAAACAGGGTGTAGAAATAAGAGACTAAATGCCAGAGCTTCCGGTCACAGTATTTACAGTGGGAAATCTGTTTCCATTTTGTTCAGATTGAACTGCAGTCAGAATATTAAATATTGTTTGGGGGACAGGTTACTGGGATGACCCTTCCATTAACGTATCTCTGGTCTTTAGCTCCTGTATTTGTAAAAACTTAATGCACAAACATGTTAGCTTCCTATAGCAATTGCTTAAAAATGATCCCTGTGTCCAACAGTACTACATTATATTTGAAGGATGCCACAAAAGTCAATTTTAAGTTTTAGCTGGAATTTTTATTTATGAATAGATTGAGAAACTTGCAATACACTTTTTAAAAAGCTGTAAAAACAGTCCAGCTCTTTTTTATTTATTGATTGATTGTCTTGCTGTGCCTTCTCTGACCAGATTGGCTTGTCCCTCTTGGGTGGTATGGATATCAACATATCTAACTGATAAAGTGTTTAAGAAGTATGTACTAATGGATGCAGATTGAAAGGAACAACACCCAGTAACATACTGTCACAGTGCTGAGTAGGAGCTGCATGCTAAGTTGCATAAATTGGGAGCTGGAGGAAGATGGGGGTGCACAGGCAAGAATGAAGGCTATAGAAGTGCAGAGGAATAACGGATATAAAAAATCAACGCAAAATGAATTTATGTAAGTGCTTTGCTAAGATGCACCAGTGGATTCCAAAAAAAAAAACATGTGCCAGACATCGTGCTGACATTGGTAGCTTTCATAAAACAGGACTGATGTTGTAGCTTCTTGTGCCGAGGATGTCATTTTTTAATCTGAGGTCTAGAACAGCCAAGTACTAAAGTATTATTACTCGCTAGTGACAACGGCCATGACTTGTTTAGTCATTTGTTATCCAAGGTAATAGTGACCATAACCATAAACCTTTTTAGAAAGGGGATATAAGTGTGTAAATTGAATTGATCTAATTTGTTAAGAATTTGATAAACTGGATACAGCATGGTCTGTGTAATTCACTGTAATACGTTTCAGAATATACATTCTGCTAAAGTTTTTTAATTAAAATAAACTAGAGACGAGAACAAGACAGCTAAAGCAAAAAAAAGCTTGGTGATAAGAGAAAAAAGTAAGGGGGAAGAAAAGAAAAAAATGAATGCTCATGAACCTGAAGAAAGGGAAGGAAATGGTAGTGGTCTGCAGTGTTACCCAACAAGGGATACGTTAACAAGTAATGAAGACTCTAATGGTTTGCAGCGTTACCCAACAAGCGATACGTTAACAAGTAATGAAGATTCTAATGGTCTTCAGCATTACCCAACAAGGGATACGTTAACAAGTAATGAAGATTCTAATGGTCTTCAGCATTACCCAACAAGGGATACGTTAACAAGTAATGAAGATTCTAATGGTCTTCAGCATTACCCAACAAGGGATACGTTAACAAGTAATGAAGACTCTAATGGTTTGCAGCGTTACCCAACAAGGGATACGTTAACAAGTAATGAAGACTCTAATGGTCTTCAGCATTACCCAACAAGGGATACGTTAACAAGTAATGAAGATTCTAATGGTCTTCAGCATTACCCAACAAGGGATACGTTAACAAGTAATGAAGACTCTAATGGACCACAGCGTTACCCAACAAGGGATACGTTAACAAGTAATGAAGACTCTAATGGACCACAGCGTTACCCAACAAGGGATACGTTAACAAGTAATGAAGATTCTAATGGTCTTCAGCGTTACCCAACAAGGGATACATTGGATACATTAACAAGTAATGAAGACTCTAATGGTCTGCAGTGTTACCCAACAAGAAATACATTAACAAGTAATGAAGACTCTAATGGTCTGCAGTGTTACCCAACAAGTGATATGTTAATAAGTAATGAAAACTCTAATGGTTTGCAGTGTTACCCAACAACAGATACATTAACAAGTAATGAAGACTCTAATGAAGGGGGAGGGAGGTAGAGGCATTTGGCTTTGTCTCTAAGTATGTTTCTAATTTGGAGGAACTCACTGCCGATTATTACTTGTGCCAGCAGGGTGGCCCACACCTGAGAACCGAGGATTGAAAATATTTTGCAAGTTTATACAAAGGGATGAAAAGAGTGTTTTGAGTAGTTAGTTGTGCATTATTAAGTCAGTTATGGACAGCAAGGCAGCAATTTAAATTTTATAGAAATGGGCTGATGCAGAAAAATAAAAGAAAAAAAGTCATTTGTAACAGTTCTGTCATTTTACATCCAAAGACTGAGCTGTGAGCCCATTTTTGAGTGTGATGGCGCTGTTTAGCTGTGCATACTTCATGATCACTAGAATATTGCCGTTCTCTTCCAGGGATGAATATTCTTTGACTTTTGTGTAGTATTTTCATAAGGGACACTAAGTATCTAATATACTGTGGTAAAGTATGTGTATTTTTGTATTGTGTCCCCTGAGTGCTGGTGAAGACCAAAAACTGGATTATAAAGAATAGTTCATCTTACTTTATTCTACTACATTTTGATGAGTAAGTTATTACCTTTATTATTATTATTATTATTATTATTATTATTAGTATTATTATTATTATTATTATTATTATTATTAATGCATTTGTTTACTGGGATGATTTGGCAGGGCAAAACTTTGGCTCTTTTCAACAGAGGCTGAAATAACATGACTTTTTTTTTTTTTTTCATCCACAGTGGTCTGTCCCAGGAGCCAGCAAGTGTTGAAAAGATTTCCCTTCACTGTGCTGAAGGTTTTTTGGAGTGGTTGTATCCAACGGGTGCTCTTCACCTGAGCTTATCTCCACGGCTTCCCTTAGGGGCAGCTTCTCTTGGAGTCAGCCATAGCACTGGACACATCACAGCTTGTATCAAGCCCACCAAATCTTTCCGTGGGGCACAAATATACCTTGAAAAGGATGGAATTTTGGAACTGTTGGTGCCTGAAGAACAAACAGATAGTGAGAATACAGACATGCTTAATAAATCTAGAGTACATTGTTTTAGTCGGTTGCCTGGAGAGAAGGTAGCACTTTTCCTTCAGTCAACCCCACACAGAGACATCAGCAGACGTATTGCCTCTTTTCGCTATGAACTGCGTGGTGATTGGAACTCCCGATCATCCCTTGACTCCAATAACTTCAACATGGAAGGTAAATGGATTTAGCTCTAGGCATAAATGTGTAGTTTCTTTTACACTAATAAAGAGTAAGACAGAAAAAGACTGGCATCTGCAGTGCAAAATGAAGTAGCAGGCATGAAGTGCGGTCATAGAATGAAAACATTTCCATGCCAATATGTTCTTGCCAGGGGTCTTGTTGAGTTTTAAGTGGGTGCAGGGTTAAGTGGGTACAGAGTTAACATTTTAAGTATGCAATATACGATGTGTGTCATTTAACTGCATTAATCAGATTGTGGTAAGTTCAGAACATTTTCATTTCTGAGTTGTAGTTTGACATATGCAAGTGCTAACTGGCTTCCTTTAAACACGTAACGTGATTAGTACATGAATTACCAACTAGAACAACCTCTGCTTATACATACATTTTTGTAAAACATTTTATTTTGCATTGAAAATGACATAAGATTAGCTAGAAATAAATTGGTATTTGTAGTATCTTAAGTTCTGCCTTGCTAAGGGTATCATAATAAACATGTTTGCAGTCTAAACACTTGTAATTGGCTTGAAAGTATGTTAGGATCCTTTTATGTATTCATTTTGTTGTTGTCTCTAAGCAAAAATAGGTTTTGTCACCCAAACTTCATTTGGCTAAGGGCTAATACACAGTCAGATGACACATCTTTGTAGATAGTGTTTCTAGAATTGTCTCAATCTGTAAGTGTGTATAAACTGTAATTGTTATTACTGTTAAAAGATACAGGTGGCTGAGACATTTCTGGTTTTAGGAGCCAATCAGAGGTTAGCCTACAGTTAGAAGTTCATTGTATTAGTATTAGAAGATTATGCAGCAAACATACAAATATATGTGCACTTGTGCATACACACTCATATAAACACACACATACACGCTCATGCACATGCTACAAATTAAATCAAGATTTTTCTGGCTCCATTGGTGTGTGGGTTTAAGCCTTGCATGTAATGTAAATGGCCTGTGTCCTGTTAGTATACGTGTCCACTAAGGAGCTCTCTGTGAGATTTAAGATTGCATTGTCAATGATCATGATATGTCTTATTTCAAGAGCAGGGTGTGGATGTTTAAGACATTTAGGTGAAGTAGCCTGGTGGGGCCAGAAGTTAGGCCTGGGCACTAATCAGCTAGGTTCTAAGATACGCCAGCTTACAAGAGGTTATAAAATGACATTCACCATTTTGATTCCTTAAACATACTTTGCATGTAGGAGGCTGAGGCATTCAAGAAATAAATCCAGCCCCCTTGGGGGATGGCTGTGTGATCATGGAGTCTCATTCCCTTCAGAAGCTATATAAAATGGAGCATCTTTAAGAGAAAGAGAAGCCAGGGTACATTTTTTGGCTAGGCTTGTATGGGCCCTCGGGCCGATAGCCTAGTACCTACCTATGAACCTAAGAGGTTGGAGGGATGGTAGGAGGACTGAAATGGTCACTGTTGTCGGGAGGTGATTAGTTAGCTAGGAATAGAAAGTGTCCAAGAAAAAAAGCAATGAATCTGGGTGTATGTAAGGCTACTGCACCACTAAGGAGGAGATGCAAGAACATGGCATGGAGAAGCATTTATTGACCAAATTAAATTTCAGCAAATACTTGTTTTCTTGTGTAAGCAGTTTGCCTTGCCCTCAAAATCTTCTGCTCCCCATTACTCCCTAAGTGACCACCTAATAATGTTACTTTAGAAATGAGGCAAACAGTTGTATAGGATTCTGTTAGTGCAATTTTATTTTGTATCATTACAGTTTTGCAGACTTTAGTGACACCAGTGAGGCCCAGGACTGTGAGTCTATTATTATCTTATTCTAACATTCCTTGGTTTTCTGTAATTTATTTCCAGTAGGGCATACTGGTGTTTGATGGGATTTAGTATCCTGGTTTCAGCTGTATCTTTACCCAGTACAAAAAAAAAAAAGAAAACAGGTAACTTGACTCTATATTATAAATCCACTTGCAGTTTGTAGGCAGCCTGGTTTGTCATAGGCTACCAGCTTGAATGTTAAGCATGGCACAAAGCTTTGGGGCAGAGAAAGGCTGCAACAAAAGAAAAAAAAATAAAATAAACAACTGGTGTTATGTAAAATACAGGTGGTATATCTGTGTAATACAGAAGCTTATACTGTCAGCAGATATGAGTTGCTTATCCAGTTATTTTGCTGATTTTTCCCCCAAAAGAAGAATAAGGTCCTGTTCCAAGTAAAACGTGGTTTCTTTCCTTCTACTGATTTAAACCTGGTTTGCAAATGTATTGTTGAATTCCTCCAATATTCATGAATTCACACACACACAGACTGCTTTCAGCTCTATCGTGGTTGTTTTTGCATGTGTCTGCCACCAGGTATCTGTGGGGGAAAAATCTTCCCATTACAGCAGAATCAGTGCTTATCCATTTTTCAAACTCTTGTTCCTGCTTCATTTTTTAAGCTGCTGCCTTATCAGACTCTGCCTTAAATATGTAGTCTGTCATTGCCTTTTCCTCACGGGCATGAATTTTAAATTGTTTGCATGATGCTTCTAATCCAGGTAATGAATCATTCTGGTTGCATTCCTTTGTAGAGCTTTTGCATATATTGTCTCATCTCTTTTATGCACAAGATAGGGAGCAGTTTCCATTTTTCTACTATTCATGGCTTCTCTGAGCACCCTATAATGCTCCTCACATTTTTTACTGCCTTTTTAGAATGAATTCTAAATTTTAAGTATTTTTTATACAACCCACCAAAGGGTATTTGTCATAGTCGTAGGCATCTTGCATTTTTGCACTCATATTTTCCTTGTTTTGTGCCATTTTTTGTGCTGTTCCTTAAGTTTAAACTACCTGATATTTGGTTATTGCTTCAACACTGACAACTGTTTTTGTCCTATCCACTTCATAAATTGCAGCATATCAACTTTGTATGATCTCATTAAGGGTACACGCTTCAGCATGTTTGCCATTTGCAGTATTTCTTCAGTGTTGAATGGGACCAGTCTGTGTAATGAACACTAGAAACACAACAGTTATTTCTATATTTCTTCTACATTCCATTTTCTGTTAATTTTTGTGTTCTGTTAAGCTGTCATATTTATATCCATGAAGCCATATATACGTATCTCCAAGGCTGTCTGTATTCAGTATTGTGGGATGTCCAGGATAGCCTTGAGTTACCAGAGTATCCCCAGCACCATGCACATTTTCAGTGCATGTGGTAGGATTTACATGTACATTAATGCTTTTATCGTATGAATATTTGACTTGCATGATGCTTTACAACAAAGGATTACTCAATGGCTTCATCTTGTCAAATACACAGCTGTGTTTGGTTTTAGTGCAAAAGGAAAATTGTTTCTGTCCTAAAGTTGGAACCTTTGCAATTCATCTGTAGTGGATGTCTCCAATACGGAGTACAGCCCAAGGAATTCTTGTAACTGAGTTGAATTTTGGCTGGCTCAGCTGAGGGCTATACTTCATTCTATCAGAGAAACTTTTTAGGTGATGGAACACCAGGTAGATGAGCTCGTGTATGTTTGAACTGTTGTATAAATAAGTAACCTCCCTGACCCATCAGATGTGTTTACTGCAGTTAGCTACTGCATCTCCTAAAACATTTTATGCAAGCAGACTCTTAAAAGAATGTAACATGTTCCAAACTGGTCTTAGTAGCAACCTTTCTATGAATAACCTATAATTTGGGGGTGTTTTTGAAACAAGTCAGTGTAAGGTGTAATGCCTGGTGTAGGCAACATCTTACCCTTCTGCTAAAGAATAAAATGTTACCCTGGTGTTTTACATTGATAGGGTTGTTGACAGTGGAGTTGAGGGTTTGTTTTTTGATTACATATACACATCTTACAGACAGAGTTGCAATGAAGGGGTCCTATAAGTAGGTCAGGAATCCTGTTGTTTTGTTGTAAATCACCCTTGGGTATCCATGTCACGAGATCAAAAAAATCCTTGTGTCAGGCCTTGTAAAAAAATTGCTTTTATTTCGGATGCATGAGAGATTAGCAGTTATCCTGGTTGCTGGGGCAGCAGTGTGAGGTATGCCATCAAATGGGCTGTCCTTTTACATTTCCTTGTTTTGTGTGGGAGTCCAGCGTCCCTGGGAATTCATCACTTTGGATTACTGAAATTTGGGTTAGGGATGCGAAGAGGATTGAAGAAAAACTCTTTCAGTAAGGGAACTTTTCTCAGCAGCAGGTTTTGGATGACGATGTGGCATTCTGATGGTTCTGGTTCTAAGCCAGTTTTTGCACATTGGCATTCAGCCCCTGAGCAATACCCATGATAACTGATTGGCTGCTAGATTTCACTATGGTAACATTCACTTTTAGCACAGTGCTGTCAGCAAAGGAAAACTGCAGATTTTTTCATTGAGATAAAATAAAACTTTTTGCTTATTCAAAATGTGTTTGTGGTGATGATCATCTTACATTCCTGCCTTGGCTTCCAATTAAACTTCCAACCATAAAGTCATTCTTCTCTTTCTTGGACATTACCACATTTCAAATTAGTTAGCAATTCTCATAGCTATCACAGTAGCATTTATAGGAAAGACTTCAGTTTAATTCCTCCTAGTATTTTAAATATTGTGGAACACACATGAACCAAGTGGTAATTAACAGAAGATGAGTTTTCTGCTGTTAGTGATGGTTTCTGTTTTCTAAAATAGTTTATAATGAAATTTCATTAGTAGATGTAAAGTTCCTCCTCATATGTAAGGGTTGTTCAGGGCAAGAACTTGAAAAAAAAAAATCACGCCATTGCATGTCAAATCATGGAGCAGTATTCATTAACTTCATCCTTAAATGTAACTAGAAAATTACAAGTGAAAAGACATATGACTCAATCAGAATAGCTTTTCTCAACTAAAGTGCAAGCCTAATAAAGTTACCTGGGGGGGGGGGGGGTCACGATCTACTATAGATAATTTCAAACAGCTTGTTAGCCGTTGTGTTTATGAGATGCAGTTGTTCTAATGCCAAGCCTATACTATCCCCGAATAGTGCTGAAAATGTCACCTGCCATTTGGCAGTGTGCTCTTACCTGACTGAATATTTTCAAAATTCAGCTGCAGTGCACTAAGTATTTATAGCAGGAGTGAAACATGGCTCTGCTGTTCTGGACCTAAGAATGAACTCCGCATCTTTGGTATCATGCAGTTTTATTTTGGTTTAAGCCTGTTTGAATGTTTTGTTTTTTATGGTTTTCTGTGTGTCAACATGTACTGTAAAATGCTGAAAGGTAATAGCAAAAATTATTTATATGGGTTGTCTTGCAAGCAGACTTAGTTGCCATGTCTTGTCACTGTTACTTAAAGTGTCCTTCTGGCCTAAACAAATGCATGCAGTGTCCAATACTCGGGTGACAAGCAGACCTGCCTTGCTGAGCGTTTCCACCACCCATATGAAATGCAGCTTATGTGCAAATCTGATCAGTACCTTTCTGTGCATCTCAGAGCTCTGCAGAGCTATATCAGCCCCATGCCTACTTCCCTAACCAATGAGTTATAGTATTATATGTAAATATTTATACTGATTGTGTGCACAGACCTGTTAATGTTTCTGTTACTGGTAACCTTAATTACAAAATTCCAGTAAATCTAGCTGTTAATGACACACATGCACAATTCTATAATTTATACCTCCCTGCCATATGCCCAGGTTATTGCTGAAAAGCTTCAGTAGACCAGCCACCTACCCAGTAACCAAATGCATAAGTAAATAAAAAAGAACGTTACTGGAGTATGGTGTTGCTCATTCTGTTGTACTTTCCTTAATCACCCCCAGTTAAGTAATGCCAGTTGCAGCGATTTAAAAATCCAGAAACCATAATGGATTGCTTAAATAGTTGCACTTGAAGTAAATAGACATTTCTTCATCCGGCTTTTCTCGGTTAGGGGTTGCCACATCGGATCCACCTGTCCACTCATGATTGGCAGTAGAGTTTTATGGTGTTGAGTTGCCCCCCTGGCACCCAACCTTCCACGGAAGGCACACACACACCTAGGGCCAATTTAGACTGTCCAATCCACCTACAGCATGTCTTTGGGATGTGGGAGGAAACCGGAGCACCCAGAGGAAACCAATACGACCACAGGGAGGACATGCAGACTCTGCACAGAAGGCACCCCAGCCAAGGATTGAACCAGTGAACCTCTTGCTGTGGGGCAACAACTCTAACTGCTGCATCATCGTGGCTACCCCAAATATTAGACATTTCTAAAAAATTATCTTTTAGCTTCATTTTAATGGAGGAGTAGAGCCATGACAGCCATGCTGTTAACCGCAGTTCGATTAGAGACCTGGGGGTAGAAGGAGCCATGACAGCCATCATGATAACCCCAGTTCGATTAGAGACCTGGGGGCAGGAGGAGCCAATGTGGGGAGGGAAATGAATGGAAAACCATAGGTCTGCATGTGTTTTTTTTGGGGGGGTTATGAAGATGTTTTATAAAGGAGGGACATTGTCTACTGCTAAGTGGAGACTAGGAAGTCAGGTATTTGGCCCACAGCCATGCTGAGTGTCAGGTGGGGTTATAGTTAGCATTGCTCATGGTATGATCAGTTTCAGTATTGTGTGTGTGTGTGTGTGTGTGTGTGTGTGTGTATATACACACACATATATATATATATATATATATATATATATATATATATGCATATGTATGTATATATATATATATATATATATATATATATATATATATATAAAGTTCCACTTTGAATCATCAAAAGTTTGAAACATCAAAATTCTGATTATCGAGACTAGAACATCGAGTTTCAAACCATCGAAGATTCAAAGGGAATGTAAAAAAAAAGAAATACAACTCTAAAATAGCTTTTTCCCTTTTTTACTTACCTTTTCTTCCCCTTGACAACATCGATGTTCTAAATACTCGATGATATGATGTCGACCATATGAATTTGGATGGTTTCAAATTTCGATGTTTTCAAGGGGAACCATATATATATATATATATATATATATATATATATATATATATATATATATATATATATATATATAAGGGGCGGTTAAAAAAGCCAGCCAAGCTAGAGTTTTCACTGTGTGATACCTTAAACCTCTTATAGTGGAGGCCTATGAGATCTATGCAGATGTTCCCTTAAGGATATCAAGTGTTTCAGCTACATGGCTTCTGAATGCCTATGACTTTTTTACTTTATGGTTATATTCAGACCAGTAAAGCCAAACCTGTAATCCTTTGTTATGTTTTTTTTTTTTCAAAAGTGATTTTACTTCTTTCTTTTAACTTTACTGGGGCTGGGATCAGAGGAAAGAGCAAAAGCAAAAATACGGTAGACACATGCATATAATGTTACAGTGTAAGTGTTGAATTACTCTGGAGACATTACTGATCTCTGTAATATGACTCTTCAGCTACTCTGATCTGCTAATGTGTTAAAGGTGTTTACTCCCGGGGGAAGGAGCACAAAAGATATGTACTTAGGAGAAACCGTGTCTAACTGCTGTGAGATGCTACTATTTCTGTCTCTGTGAGCAGGGTTGTGGCCAGATTTCAAAATTGTAGACCACCTTCTAGACTCTGTCAATCCGTGGAAGTAGACAAACTTGTGAATTGTACAGTAGGCTATTGTACTGCTACCTTGCAGTTTAATGCATTTTCTTCTGTGGTGTACACCTTGAGCACTGAATTAAAAATCCAGCACATAGTCACATCTCATAAAATTATAACATTAGATGTGTAAATGGTGTACAGTTTCCAAGCACAAGACATACCCTCTGATGTAGTACCTCCCCCAAGTCTAAGTAGAGGAGCCGCAAAACAGGTCTTCTGCTTCCGGAACTGAGGACTTGTAAACTGCAGTGCTTACATTCTCAGCTGTTAAAGAAAAGGGTCTTCATTTCATTTAAACTACAGCAAACTGCTTGCTATTATTCCACTCATTGAGAGGTGGGAAACTCTTTGTTTCTGACCATACACTTAGTAACGGTCCACTTCCAGACTGGTCACCATCTGCCATCTTCTTATGTTACTAACAAGACTTGCTTGGTTTTCTGTAAACAACTGTTTTTTGTTCAGATTAACATAAAATGGAACAACTTTGCTAGAACAGGAAACTGTAGCATCAGTTGGAAAATTAAATAGTATCTTGGTAGGTTGGCTTTTATTACAAGAAAAAAAAGTTATTTGCCTGTTTCTGTGGCAGCATTCCTTTAAGGTGCGAATATAGATTTCAGGGCAGAGAATCTTGTCTGCATCTTGTAACTAAGCAGTACTCAACCAAAAATAGGTTTTAACTAGTAGGGTATAAACATGTAGTTCAAAATCTTTTCACCAGGACTTTCTCAGTAGAAATTAAAAATTATCAGCACCTTTCTGGTCAAGCAATCCATAGTCTCTGTAACTTAACATCCTTCTACCAAGAGCTCTCTGTTTAAGCAGCTCTGGGTCTCGACTACCATAAATTCCACTGGCATTACTGACCACCAGCCAGAACTTCCTGTCTCGGAGCCAACTGCTCTGGCCTCAGTGCCTTTCCTTTCATAAAATGCTCCAGACCTCTCTGCACTTTCAAATTAATGATTTCTGCCATTCTGCAACTCCCCTGGCCTTCAAAAGGCAGGTGTATAGCTGCCTTCTATTACATGGGCTGCTGATTATAAAGAGACCACTCCTTATTTCCTTGGTTCTGAGTGTTTTCCCATACAAAAGGTCCTTTTACCATATACTCCATCTAACTCTGTTCTTATTGCTAGCTTACATAGCTCTACATATGAGTATCCTCATATCTGGTATACATTATGTTAGTAATATAGCAAGCATGCATCACTCTGGATGCAGTTGTTTTCTTTGCTGGATCTTTGGAAGCCTTTTGTATTTAGGTTTTCAAGCTGGGACATAAGCGTTACCATTGTAGTGGAAAAGACAGTTAACCCTTGGAAGTTAATTTTTGCATCTTAGCAATTGTGCTATGTATCTGATTACATTCATGAATGCATTCCTTAATTGCAGCTTTCCTTTAATTGATAAAGTGCATGAGGACATTTTGCAAGCTGTAGAAGTCCTCTCTGAGCCTTTTCTTTCTGCTTTACATATGAGCTGTTGGCAAAATTACTGATCTGTTGACTCAGGTTTGTCCAGGAATATTGTACAACACATTACTGCTGTTGTAATATCAAGTTTGACTAATACATTGGTTTGGAAAGTGCTAGTGCTGTGTGGGAAGGCACTTACTGCCGCTCTGCGTTTTGGGCATTTTATACTGTTGAGCCAAAGAGCGACAGGGCTCCTAACTTCTAACATTGGCTCCACCATTGTTTGGAGCAAAGAACCCAGATGGACTACAAGACAGACCAGTCATCTGCACCTCTAATGACAGAACATTTAGTCTGAGCACTGTATGTCCTTTCCAGTGATAAAACATCTTTAGCATCTTTTTCTGATGCCTTACGTTTATTTTTTTTCTCTGAGGGGATGGTTATGGGCCATAAATAAGCAAAAAACACAGTAGGTGGCAGCGGTGAGATTTATGAAATTAACTAAGGTGTGGGAATAGGAGTGGGAAGGCGATAAATAAAGTATCCACTCCCAGGATCAGGCGGAAAAAGGTCACTCTATGTATGATGGTGTTATGGCTGGAAAGGGTGCGTCTGTTTGTAATGACTGAACTAAGAGCACCGTTTTCATTAAAATACTGTTAGTTCAGTTGCCCATTGTTGTTCAGTTATCAATAAGCAGTTTAGCTCACTTCTGCACTTGTTTTCATTAGTGTCTATAAAACACTTGCAATACTACATACATCCTTGAATGGTTTCAACTAACGACAGGTAATTTATTTTCAAGCTAGATGACTTGCTATGTGCTAAGCAGAGTGTTCAGTTACTAAATTGATGATATCTTCATTATGAAGGTAACTAGCAGTGACAGTTGGAAATCCTTATTTCCGTCACTCTAGAGTTGTTTGGTGAAGGGTAGTTAGAAGAAATGCATCGAGTTCATTTTATATTTAAAGATCCAAGTGCTGTGCAAACATTTCTGTGCAAAAGTCAGTCTGTAGGTTATGAACATCTACAGACATGGATCGCCATCCAAAAGCTGTACTGAAGTGAAATGCTTACTTCCAACATGCATAAATTCAGGCAGATCAGCAGTTGAAATCTGTAACCCTTTAAAAAAAGCTTTTCCGAGTCTCTCAAAATTTTTTTTTTTTTTTTTAGAATCCGTGTGCAATTTGGTTATCTATGGCCATGGGTTTACTACGTAAAATATGGAGTATGTGGAACTAGCTGTTGTCACCATACATACATTCCATTCAATTTGGAACCCATAAGACAGTGTAAAAGCAGCATGTGTTTCGTAAAGTTACAGCCTGTATGGGAAATATTCTCATCTTCTGCACTTAATGGTTATCAGCTGGCAATGTAAAGATCAGAGTCCCTCTGCTTAATTGGGTTCTGTAATGAAACATTGAGTCTTACTTAACTGCTGTTCCTCCCAGCATGGAGCCACACTTTTTCCTATGAGAGAGATAAGTGAGCTTACACTTCTTCATCCCATTTCCCTTTGTACAAACTTTTTAATCACACTTCATCTAATATGAAACAGCAATGCCTTTGTTTCAGTTTAGGGCCACTTTTAACTTTGGATATAGTAATGCTTTCTCAAAAGAGAAAACCAGTTGTTCTTGAATGATTAGTTGACTGTCCAGCTGACTGGAAGAGCAGTGAACCTTTGGAGGGGAAGCCATCTGCTGACTGTAAGACACCACGTTTTACATTGAGGAGAAGATCAATAACTTCCATAGGAGTGTCATGGGTAAAGGAAGTAGTCTAAACAGTACATGACAAGTGTGTGTAGATCAGGAGTCGTTGAATATAGCTTTGGGAATGGTGCAAGAAAGCTCTGGTGAGCTAACCATTTGTTACCTTTGCCTTGCTGAGTCAGCAGCAGGCAGGGTAGACCCTGTCAGTCCCTGGAGAATGGTTACATTCTCCAATCAGCAAACATTTAATTCTGTTTTGGAAGGGATGTGAGTTTGAGAAGGTGAAATCCTATGGACTTAGGGAAAACTGTTATGAACAGCTTTCCTAGTTATGAACGGCTTTCCTAGTTATGAACAGCTTTCCTAGTTATGAACGGCAACTCTGCAGATGTTGTGTAGTTGAAAGTATTTTAGCTGTAGAATGGCAACAATGCATATAAGAGTGCAGTCTTCTTTATGTAGTTTTTTAAAAATTCTGTGGCCTGACCTTAAACCAAGTGCTTTTTTATTGCGGTAAAAGAATCGAGGATGTGCGTCTTAATAGGAGACAGCCACAGTAAGGCAGAACATTTTATATGTTCAGTCCAACAGTTAAAAGAACATCAAAGTAAGTGGCCACTGAATGCATCAACCAAGTTTACTGATAAATGTGTTCCCGGAAATGGGGATGTTTCTTGCCACCCATTTGTGAAGTTATTGTATGCAGCTCATGATTTAAAAAATACACCAGATGGCATTTTTTAAAGGAATCTCTGTAAAGCTACATTTATTTTCTGTTCAATGTAAAGGTGCATCAACACCAAAGTCAGGTATATCTGTAGCTGGGTACTGATAATGCAGTCTTCTACTTGAGGAGTGGGAGTGGCCCCCCCAAAAAAAATACTGTGATTCACATGAAAAGAGGTCACGAGTATCAAAGATGACCCTTGGAACCAGTCTGTCAGCACATGTGGGCTCCTATTCTTAAGGCACATTCCTCATATAATCGTGAACAGGAGAGCATGAATTAGTGGTTACAGAAAAAGTTAAAAAGAATAAATGATGTCCATTCAACCATCCATGCATCATTTGGCTTGTCAGCAACGTTAGAGAAATACAAATATTTTGAGATGTTGCATTTCCTTTTTCTTTTTTCTACTTCATAGCATCCTCTGTAGTAGTCCGTCTGTGATCCCTGCGATTCTTATTGTAGTGTGATGATGGTGTCCTATGCTGTCTAATGTGGTTGGTATCACTTAGTTTCTCTTGTCTTTTCTTGCTTGGGATGCACCTGCTTGTTGTCATTTGCTAAATGACAAGGACCCTATCTCCACCTAACCCAGTTCTTACTAAACTGGCTTTTACTAAACTGCATATCTCTCCCAGAATCCTAACTCTAACCATGAAATTCCCACCATGTCCCTAGCCCTAACTTGTGTCCTTGTTCCCTAACCCTAAAACTTATTGTCCCTTCCTCCCTAAACCTAACTTCCACAATCACTCCCTCACCCTAGAATTCCCCTGCTTCCTCCCATCTCACTCCCTAAACCTAATTCATGGGATAACAGGGACTTAACCAGCTGTAGTAAACCAGGCTTTCTGGCCTCTTTGGATGTATCTAGCTATTAAGACTAAAATGCACCTTAATTTGGAAACTAATTATAGCTATGTAGACAGCACACAACATTTTAAACACATATTTGTATTCTGTATGCTTTATGCTTTTACAGAATCTCTCTCATAGCCCGACTGAGTAAAAAAGCAAAAATGTTGCTTCTGTTGAAGCATAAGTAGAAAATGTAAGCACATAAGGACCACTTGTCCCACCTATTTTGATCACATTTTTTTTATCTAATAGATTAGTAACAATTCCTTGTTAACTAGTGCGACCAGAAATGTTGTGTTTAAGGCATCTCTCAGCACTCGCTGTTTCATTTAACTCTTAAAATGTACCAGTTTAGATGTCATATTTATTTGAATAGTGTATAACTTGTTTATACGAACTGCTTTTAAAAGTATGTAAACTGAGTCATTTTATTGTATTCACTCTGGTAAGCAGTAACTTCTGGTAACAGTGAGTATAATTACACATTTATACTGACCAAACCTGTTCTCACTGTGGAGTATTCAAAGCAGTGCCACCATGTAGACAGTAGTGCTTGAAATCCTTACCTCATTTTACTCATAAGAATCGTGCAGACTTCCATACGCAGTGACCCAAAGTATGAAAGGCGAGATTGTTCTGCCAGCTTGTAACCTCTGAGAATACAGCACAAAGAAACAAGGTCTGTTGGTTGCCATGGCAAACTGTATTCATATGCAGGATATCTCTGTACAGATGGCTGTACAGTCCTCCATCAAATGTACAAAGAACTGTAAAAGATATATGAAGTAACATCTATAAAGGCCTTCATTTAGGTTAACACCACTTTATACAAGCATTTTTTCCTGACTTGGGTGCATTTTTTTTTATCTGAATGTTTTGTAGCAGAAATAATTTGTCTGCATGCCTTGCCGAATGCTGTTTAAAGAGATGAATTTTTGCAAGCCAGTGTGATTTTTCTGCATTTCCTCCTTTGTTTTTGAGGAAGTAAAAAAAAAAGTAGCATTGGATGTCATTTGGATAATTACTTGTGTGTGGTGTACTGCAAGGGTGTTATGATTTGTTCACCAAGTTCCCATGCTGTGTTCTATGGCTTGTATCCAGAATGTATAACTAAATATGCAGCACATGCATTAAAATTCTTACTCTGCGGCATCATTCTAGAACCTTTTAGGTCTGTTTCAGGTGAGTTAAATGTATTGTGCCCATTCTGCAGAGAATGAATTTCCTGTTTCCTCGTGTGCAGTACATTTGGAGAACATTATGGGAGAAGTCTGTGCTTGTGCTGTACACCCCCCCCCCATCAAATATGGGTGTTATGACTCTTACACCCGATCTCTGCCTACTGGCTGTTATGTCGCACTAACTTAGAGAAAAGGGAATAATTCCCTTATCTCTGAGTTAGTACAACATTGTCAGTAGTATGTGTGTTGTGGCACAGCTCACACACTGGAGTGCAGGGGGCAGAGTTTGTTATCAAGTTTGTTACAGATGTCAGTTGGGACAATGGGAAAGAATTGTTAGCTTGCTGAGCTTCAGTGAGCTTGGCTTTGGTAATCTCTTGCAGATCCAAACCTTTAATTGAAGAGATAGTATTAAAGGGAAATCCTGTTGATCCGTTAACAACCATTAAATTGATTGCTGGTAGGCTGAAAACATCTGTCAAAACAAATTTTAGTGAACCTGAGAGGGAATTTTTTTTTTGACAGGGTGTAAACTCCCCCCTGTACCCCTTATACTCCCATAAATTAAATACTAGTACACTGAGCTGCCACATCAGTGGAGAAAATAGTACTCTTTTATTGCCAAAAATTGTTTTGGCAGCATTCCCTTGGTCTACTGGCATTCAGTTTAAAAGCTGGAAAGTGACACTTTCCTGCAAATGCTTTTACATTGTTTGCTGGCTCAGTTGTACACCTCTTGTTTGAGTTGGTAAAAATGTTACTCCCTGAAAAACTAATTTCTCCACCATGAAGGGTGAGTTTGGTGTAATGGTTGAGATATTCATCTCATACTTACAAAATGTAGAGTTTGATTCTGAGCACTGGATATTAGCAAGGCTTAAAATGGGCCTTCAGGGCAGTTAGCCTAGTAGCCTAGTATTCACCAGTGAACCTATGGCTTGCATGGTGTATACCTGGCTGCACTGCTGATGCAACAAATTTTTATCAAGGCTGTTCAGTTATGTTTTGTGTACCTATGTTGCTATTCTGGTGTTGTAGCGTCACTCTTCAATACAGGATAGAGATATCACAAAGAATTGTACTGCTAAAAGTTTAAATGGCAGTACTTAATCATGTGATCAGTGTATTTTGAAGTTTTCTGCTCATCGTTTTGGGGGGGGGGGTACATTTCCTTCCATTTCTTCTAATCTGTGCTTTTAAGTGCAGCTTCTGAGACTTTCTGTTTTTTTTTTTTTTTATTTATTTATTTTTTTTACACATCAGTAATGGCCAGTGATTAGTACATGGATGCAGATGTCAACAAGACTGCCAGTTTGAAAGTTTTCCATCTCATTAAGTTGTAAAATTAGCAGTATTCATTCTGTACAGTAGACAACGGAATAAGAAGTAGTTATGAGTTGTCTGTCACTAAAGTAAATAAAGTTACTGACACTTAATTTTTTGCTTGGTCATTCATCCCCCACAACAATCATGTAACACGTACCATTAGAGCTATAGTAAGGGTGAGGCAGGAGGGGTGGCTGTCCTGGGTGCAAGCAGTTAGGGGAAACAGTTGCCACTTTAGAATGAGTGAGTGTCAGTTAGCTCCCAATCTGTCTCTACAGTAGCGCTAGCTCCACAGCTGTCCTCAAAGTAGCATTAGCTTTTGATCATCCCCGCAGTGGTGCTAGTTCCCGAGCTGTCCCTACAGTAACACTAGATCCTGAGCTATCCCTACAGTAGTGCTAGCTCCAGAGCTGTCCTTACAGTAGCGCTAGCTCCAGAGTTGTCTCTACAGTAGAACTAGCTCCTGAGCTGTCCTCACAGTAACGCTAGCTCCTGAGCTGTCCCTACAGTAGCACTAGCTCCTGAGCTGTCCCTACAGTAACGCTAGCTCCTGAGCTGTCCCTACAGTAGCACTAGTTCCTGAGCTGTCCTCCCAGTAGTGCTAGCTCTAGAGCTGTCCTCACATTAGCATTAGCTCCTGATTTCCCCACAGTGGCGCTAGCTTCAGAGCTGTCCCTACAGTAGTGCTGGCTAGAGGGTAAAAGCATTTAACTATCTTCAATGGCTAATCATGAATATGGCTGCTTAAATGAGAGTGGGTTTTATGAAGAGGAGCAGTAACAAGTAGCTCTGTACTACATTTTAACAAGGTTCCATTCCTTGTTTCAGTTTGGACCCAAAACTGTAGCAAGGGATTTGCTAAACTGTAGAAAAAAACTCCTTGCACTAGTTTACTAATGGTTGTTTTGGTGGTCATCAGTTGGACTGGGGTGCCAAGAAGGGGAATTGCCCAGGGTGGCTTACAGTTTAGCTGTAGCTCTGTATACCATTATACATTATGCATGCAAAATAGAGTGCAAAGAGCAAGAGGTCACTGTTATCTCAAGAAGCTACTGTTGTCCTTCTGACAGTCATAGTATAGATTAATACACACTTACTGGAGGACTAGGATTGATCATGACAGAAAATGAAGTGCTGTTATGCTTTTATTGTATTAAAGAAGGTTTATCACATCTAAGTTTTTTATTCATTTAGAGTGTTTGTTCTACAGAATGAAATACTGTAAAGTTGCATTTTAATCTGAAAGAAATCAAAGAAAATGTTTAATCAGTTATACTGGGAATGTCATACTGATGTATCACTCAATATTCGTGACAGATAACCTTCACTGCATATGTGGCAACAAGGAAAGAGGACACAAAACCAAAAGCAAAGTATGACCCAGAGACACTGTCCTTAGCACTTTCGTTCATGTAATGCAGAACTTCTTCAGAAACAAGGAAGGAGGGGCTAAAGTTTCTCAAAAAGAGAAAAGACCTATAGTACATTGCCAAAGACCACTGTGGCATGGGTATGGTGGTCACTTCTGCTTCTTATCAGTACAGAAGGTGTTAAGCCAATATAAATGGCCCTAACACATACATACCAAAAAAGGTTTCCAAATGTTCATGTTTCTTCTGTCAAAAAGCATTGGTGTGCTTTTTATACCTCCAAGATGGATTTCAGGTGTATACAGACAACAGGCACACACACAGACACATGCGTGCATGAGTACTCACACACACACACTGCTATAGAGTAATATGATGTAGCTATTGTATAGAAGGAACCATATGGATGCATTTAGAGTATTGCATTTGAAGTTGTCAGTTTGTGCAACTGAGGCAATGTCAGTCACAGAAAAGATTATTTTAATTAATGAGATCACATTGATAGAGGTGGTCAGTATGGCATAGCATATGTGAAAGAAGTTGGGGAATACTTAATGCCAGTATGAGAGGGAAAGAGGGAGAGGTCTGTAAACAGTAGTTTAGCAATAAATACTCGTGCAATGAGGGATAGTTTTTGTAGTTAAAACTGTATCACAAAACTGAGGAATATGCAACATTTCATAAGTCCTTGTGAGTACAATGTAATTATTTTTTCGTTTCCTTTCTAGGTGCCTGCAGACCATGCAATGATTCAGAAATTCTAATGGCAGTGTGCACTAGTGACTTTGGTGAGTATCAAACTCACATTTTGCAGAAGCAGCTTTGGCATTTACAGTTGGAAGATATTTGAGTTTTAGAACTGTCCAGACAGATTGCTGTAGAAGATACTGCTTTTGTTTCTTAAGAAAACGATATGTCACGTTCAGTTTATAGTTAGTTCTTTCCTATTTCCTTTGCTCCCTTTTTATTCACTCAAGATAGCTGTGTGAAAAAGAAGCAAAGTGTAGAATTTAGTTCTGTAATTACTGCAGAAATACCGAATTTCAGATAGCCTGAATTTCACTTTTGACATTCTCTGATGTCAAGATAAAAAAAAAAACTTTTTGTAAAATTCTTCTTTGACTTGTTTACAAATATACATGTGCTCCCCAGTACCTCTTTCACAAACAAGACTTTTGAATGAATTACTTTTTGATTTGTCCTTTACTGTACCATAATAGGGATGAGGTGAAGGGGGTGGCTGTCCTGAGTGCAAACTGTTAGAGGCATGATCGGCAGTGCTGAAGAGTTACTGATCTGTTGGGAACAAGTCAGTACTGTGATTCATGCCGATGAGGGTGTGTTTAGTAATTAATAACTGTAGCAAGGAGGTCTTTTCCTTTATTTCAGACCACCTGTTTTGGTCTTCTGCAGTGCTTCTTTTTGGTATTGAGTTTGGTTTGGGGGGGGATGCCAGTGTGGGCTTTCTCAGGATACTAAGTGACCTTGCCATGCATCTTTGCTTTGTTCAGTAATACAATAACACCTGCATCATTTTCCCAGGTTCCAGTGCAGCATATCTGGGATGATATTCTTTCCATTGGGGATTGTCATTTAGTGAGTAACATGCTTGTGAGGTATAGCACACTTTTGTCAATGGCAACTGATGCTGTTTGCTAGCAACATTTGCTGTTCAACAAGGTTAGTCTAGTCCTCCCCCCAATAGGATGACTTTCTTTCAAGTGCTTTCCCCACTCCCCACTCCAGATGCACCCAAATCCAAGTAGCCAATCCACTTGCATGCTGTTGCGATGTGGGAGCAAATCAAGTGTCTAAAAACTAATGCAGACATGGAAAGAACATGCAAACTCACACATGAGCAGTGAGGCAGAGATGCTAACCACTGAACCCACTGTGCCGCTCTCAGTCAGGGGAATATCTCAGATCGTGGATACAGCTGTGCTCAAAATCAGGAGTTATCACAGAAAAACTCAGAATTATTTTATCCTAAAGGTGTATATATTTTTAAAATACCAGGATTTATGTATTTTCTAACCACCCTATAATATATTTTTCATTGTTCGATGCACATCATATGTTATATCACTCAGATAGCATGTCACATATAAATAAATGCTTCATCAGAACTTAACATTGTGTTTTGTTTCTTTAAAACCTTTAAAACATCAAAACCCATAATGCTAAAGCATTTAACTTGTTTACAACTGACAAGACTTTAAGATCACACACATTGTGGCACGTTTTGAAAAATGTTACATTATGTACAATACGTCTATGGTAGTGCCCACGTTTTCTATTAGTAGAAGTACCATCTTTTTCATGAAAATGAATATTGTTTTAAAATCTTCTAATGGAGGGGGATACTAAAAATGTAGTGTGTATAAAATGGTAGTCTGCCTTTTCTTAAACAGGATTGCTTTATTTCAGCTACTTGGGTAAGAGTTTTGCAATTAAGTAGTTAGAAAGCAAACATGGAAAGACATTTAAACATGCTACATATTTGTAGCAAGCCTATTTCACAATGACATCACTTAAAAACACTAATTTTGTATATAAAACATTATTGTTACCAGTTCACTGAGGCGAATGAATGTATTTGCACATTTTCTCATATGATTGTTTCACTTCTTGTACCAGCAGAAAGTACTGTTTTGGTCCACATTAATTCTGTGTTAAAGTACTTTTGCCTAACTAAAGAACTGTGAAATAGAAGCAGAGAGAAATCCGTTAGGAAAGAAATAGCATTACCAAAACCTCTTTTATCAGACTCTTGAATTTGGTAATCTGCTGTCATAATTCAGTCTTAATAAAAATTTTAAAGCTTTGCAAAATTTTTATTCAGATTTTGTTTCATATAACAAACTAAAGCCGATCCAGGGTATAATTTTTTACTTTCCGTGCCTGTCATTTGTAACACTGTTTCTGAAGGGGCCTAGTATCAAAAAGATTACAGTCAAGAAAAAAGGAACACTGCTGTAGGATCAGTAATTTGGTAACCCTGTGCTTAAAGCAGGGCTCTGTGCTTTATAATTTGACAAAAAAAAGAACACGATCCTATGGTCCACAGGGCAGTAATGAGTAGACAGCAATTTATCCATCATGCTCTACTGGCTTCCTGATCTGCAGGCATAAATGCACTTGAGGGCAGGTCATAGGTCATAGATGTACTTAGTTCTTCTGTCACCATGGTAATGAAACATTTCTTTTAAAGTCTTGAAACCAGCTGTGCTACGTACTTAAATAGTTTTTTTTTTTTTTTTTTGCTTGTTACACTGCGGTAATTTTTAAGGCTCTCATGACTATAATGGCAAATGTTAAACTGCTGATTTATTTTCTTAAACTAAGTTAGGCTTCCACATTTCATGGATTGCATTGTAACATATTCATGTTATCTAATTCCCAAGCTAGTTAAAAGTTTCAGTTTAAGTAGCTAAAGTATTGTTGCACTGCTTAACACTCAGGTTTGTTCAAACATGACAGATGGTACATACACCCTCTCTATGAAAACGTACCGATAATTAAATTATCTGAGGCCTGATGCAAGTGTATGCTCAAAGTACTTAAGCTGCCTGTGCTGAAGAAGTAGTTAAATAATTTCAAAGGTGCTGCACAAAATAGATGAGTTGCCTTTTTCGACATATTTACAAAGTTGCTTTTGTTAAAATGTACAACTAATTTCATGGATTATTCGACTACTCTGCATAATTTGTAAATGTGTAATGTGGATTGTTCTTGTGCAATGCTCTTTTGCATGTTTTTGCATGTCACTCTTACTGTAAACTCTTTGAAGATGAATGCAGTTACCTGCCTGTGGTCCGGAATCAAGATGAAATAGGGATTCAGCCCAGTGAACTTCTGCTTAACAGGCAAATAAATAAATACATTAATTGTATAATTACATTAGTATGAATTGTATATCATTTAATATACAGTTTAGGTTTTCTTTTTGCAGCATTACTGCCAGGAAAAAATCCGATATACCTTTGACTCAGAGCCTCCCACACATACTTCTCATCCTCTTAAAGGAAGTAATCTGGATAAAGCCAAATGTAATGGGGGGAACAAAGGCCAAAAACAGAAACACATTTTAAACATTGCTCTTATGTGCATAGAAAGTTGCTAGGGTAACAGGTTTTTTATTTGCATACATTTTCTAAAGGATATGAAGTCTGACATTCAAATGTGTTTCATTATTTAGGGATTTCACTCTCAGTGGTTTACCAGAAAACCACACATTTTCGAACGGACCAAAAATACAACGCAAAAATCTAGACATTCTGCAAAAGTCTGTACAGTTGAGAGGTGTGCTCTCATGTGTACTCAGACTTGTCATTAGCCTATCCTCTTATGTTTCTCTTTCACATCACTGCTACTCTTTTTTTATACCATATTCCCCTCATAATCCATCTATGATGGAGGACCTAATACCATAACCATAGATGTCCTTCTCTTCCATGTTGCAGTATTCATCACATATGGGTTTACTCCTCTTGCTACCCAAACATCCGGCCAGTGTACAAAAGATTTCAGTCACTGTATGGTGCGTGGGACGTTTCACATGGGTAGTAGAACATGGGCCATAAAAGTGATGCCTGCATGCAGCAGCCCTTAAAACTGTAAATCCCAGTTAGAACCAGTCCTAGCAAGGGTAATGCCAGCCCTGTGCCATCCAGAAAGGGAAATGATGCATAACAGGAGGGGTAGGTGGGTGGGAAGGAATACTACAACATTTATGGTTATGGTAAGATTTTACACAACTTTTTGATGTCCTTCTGTTCACATGTTGCAGTATTCATCACATATCGGTGAGTGCCAAAGCTCACTGTGAAGAAGGGGGAGGTGGCCTAGTAGAGTTCTCCAGGAATCCATGGAGGATAGCCTTGGCAAACCCAGCACTGGCCCTAGAAATGTGATCTGATTTGTAATGTTTGGTGAAGGTGTGCACCAAACACAAAGTGGCTGCTTCCAGTATAGTGAAGGTATCCAAACCCCTGAAGAAGGCCCTTGAGGAGGCCATTGCCCTAGTGGAGTGTGCTTTGACAGTACCTTGCAGGAATTTCCCATGGTGTTTGTAGCAAAAGTTGTTAGATTTGAAAATAAATGTTGAAATTGTTTGGTTACTGCCTTCCCTAGGGCCCTGGGGTAGAAGGAGACAAAGTTGACCAGCTTGTCTGATGGACTTGGTTTTATGCAGATAAAATCTGAGTTGTCTGTGCACATCCAGGGAATGGAGTACTCTCTCACTGTCTCCCTGTCGGTTAGGAAAGAAAGTTGGTAGGTGGATGGCCTCATTAAGGGAAAGGTCATTCACCACCTTGGGCATGAAGGAGGGGTTAGTTCTAAGTGTTACCCTGTCAGTGTGGAACACAAGGAAGAGTGGAATAGCCATGAGGGCTTGCATCTCTGACATTCTCTCCTGGCTGAGGTCAAGGTCATGAGGAGGATAGTTTTCCATGTGCAATGTTTTAGGGAAGCTTTATCTGCTGGCTTGAATGGGGGAAGTGTGAGCTTCTCTAAAACATAGTTGAGGCCCTCATAGGGGGTGGGGTTTCCTGGGTGGTCTGAGGTGAAGGACCCTTTAAGGAATAACTTAGCTGGTAGTCTGGAAGCTGGGGGGGGGGGGGGTTCAGGGGAAGACATGGTGAAATGGCAGACAAGTGGGCCTTCATGGATGAGTAAGCCAACCCTGTCTGCAATAGTTCACACAGGTAAGACAGTAGTAGAGGTGTCTCGCTTTTCAGCCTTTTGAGACACCATATTGAAAATCTCTTCCACTTTGATAGGTATGATTTCCTTATTTGTTTTCCTGGCCTCCTGCAGGACAGTGAGCACATACTCATTGTAAAGGTGGCTACTTCCCACACCAGGCGAGCTAGTCTGTAAAGCAAATAAGATTTGGTCCCTCCCTGCTTGTTGAGGTACCACAGCACTGTGATATTGTCTGTAAAGATTTTTAGTGGTCCTTGTTGTAGATTGGCTTGGTTTGGAAGGCACGCAGGGCCAATAAAATTGCCCTCATCTCTTAGATGTTGCGATGTTCTTTCCTGTGTCACCATGGCCACTCCCCTTGCACTCAGGTGCCCCAGTGTTGCTTCCCAGCCCAAGTCTGAGGCATCTTTGTGCATGATCTGTTTGGGTTGAGGTGGATGGAGGGGAAGACCTGGGTTGAGGTTCACCTACTTCAACCACCAATGGATTTCTTGTTTGAAGCAGGGCAGAAGGGGTACCCTGTACTTCAGGGGGTGGGAATTCTGAGCACAGACTGACTTGAGGTACTATTGCAATTTCCTCATATGGAGTCTTGCTAATGGTAACATGGGGATAGTGGATGCCATGTAGCCCGGAGCTTGAGGTACTGCCTTATGGTTAATTCTGAGGTCTGGAATACCAGAAGTAGGTGTTGTGTCAAGCTTTCCACTTTGTTTGGGGGGGAGTAGGCTATCGTGATGTCTGTATGATTCCTGAGTAGGTTCCAGGTGGGATTTTGGGAGGTGGATCTGAAATCACAGGGACTGTAGGAGAGTAACAGCAACTTGTAAGTGTTGCAGAAGGGTCTGTTTGCAGTCTGCCTGAATGAGTAAGTCATCCAGGTAAGGGTATATCTGGATTCCTTTTGTCCTCCAGAAGGCAATAACTGGAGCCAGACATTTGGAGAAGGTTCTGGGTGCAGTGGAAAGCTCAAAGGGCAAGGCACACAAAGAACCTCAGGTATTTCATGAAACTGGGCCTTATAGGTTTATAGGTTCATAGGTAGGTAGTAGGCTATCTACCCGAGGGCATTTATAAGCCTAGCCAGAGTGTGTCGGCTTTCACCGCCCCATTGATTAATTAACTGATCCTCTGTCAAGCAGAGCCAATGAAGTGATCCCAGGGGTATATTTTCTGTTACTCTCTTGAGGAGTGTTAGTAAGGGGCTCTGCCTGATGTAATTTGGAATTTTGTTTCAAAGCATTGGGAGTCTCTGTGACAGGAATCTATCCCTCCAGCACATTCTATTTATTGTTGTGGCGAGGTTTAGCTCACTAGAGTGCATGGCTCGCAGTGACTTGGCTTTCTTTAGGTGGAGCATGTCCATCAATTCTGAGTTGGACATGGCTTTGTAAGTCAGGCAGAGATCACCTCTGAGTAAGCGATATGCCACTGAGTACAGCCGGAGTTTTTTCAGTTGAGCTGCATCGGACATATGTTTGAGGCCAGTAATCCTCTTGGTGAGGTACTTTTGTGGTCTTTCCAGCTGTTGGAAGTGTCTTGTGAGGTACATCCCAAATGGGGCATTGTACTCTATGATGGGTCTAATGAGTGACGAGTAGAGGGGCACTATAACCTCTTTATTTCTAGATGCAAACCCTTTAGTAATTAGATGGGCCACATAGAAGGATTTCCTTACTAGTTTGGCAATATGATTGTCAAAGGAGAGATTACTATCTACCTGGGTTCCCAGATCTCTTATTACCTCTTCTGTATTAAGGGGGCTGCCACCTATGTGGTAATTCGTGGGTGTTTTGTTTTTCCCAAATGGGATGACTATGCATTTTTTGGCATTTAGCTTAAGGCCATGACTTTGACACCAGGTGTCTGTCTCAGTAAGGCCCTTTTGGAGGATGTCCGTGTCAGCCAGAGAATCAATTATGGCTCCCAGTTTGCAGTCATCAGCGAACTTGGTTAGCCATAGTCCTCCTGGGTTTGCCTGTACTTCTGAGAAGTATATGCTGAACAGTAGGGGTCCCAGGACCGAGCCTTGTGGGACACCACTTGTGACTGGTTTAGAGTCGGACCTGGAGCCTGCTATTCTTACCATGTGAGTTCTGTCTGTAAGCCAGTTGGCAACCCATCTCTTAACGTGGGGTTTATGTTCAGGCTGGTGAGTTTTTCTGTAATACCCGAGTGGAGAATGGTGTCGAAAGTTTTGGCGAGGTCAAGGTAGGCTGTGTGAACCACCTTTCCCTCGTCTATGGCCTTGGTGATTGTCTCAAAGAAGTCAACCAGGTTTAGTAGGCATGATCTGCCCTTAACAAAGCTGAACTGGGTTGGGTCAAGTGTTTGGAGGTTCCCAATGTCTTTGTTAATGAGTTCCATGATGATGCGCTCCATAGCCTTGCAGACCAGGCTAGTCAGGCTTATGGGGCAATAGTTACCAGGGTCAGTTGTGGCCCCTCCTTTGTGGAGAGGAATAACCATTGCTGTGTGCCATTCTATGGGCATGTAGTCTGTGGAGAGGCTGAGGTTGAACAGCGTGCTTAGGTGGGGGGTTAGTTCGTTCTGTAACTCGTGCAAGACACAGCCTGGGACATTATCTGGTCCCATTGACGCTGTGTTTTTTTGTTTTTGAAAGGGCTGTTTTCACCAGTGTGTCTAATTTTTGGGACACTACACTTTTCCGGTATTGTTGTGGGCCCTTTTGGAGGTGAGGGGGGGGGGTGAAGTTTGCACTGAATCTATCTGCCAGGATGTTGGCAATATCAGTAGGTTCAGTATATTTTGTGCTATTTTGTACTAGTTCAGTGCATATCTGCGAGTTGCCATTTAGATTCTTAACATAGCTAAAGAAGGCTTTGTGGTTATCTTTTGAATCCTTGGCTATTTTTCTTTCAAAGTTAGCCTTGGATGATTTTATGAGGGACCTTAGTTTCTTACTGATACGGATCAAGGATGTCTTTCCTTCTTGGGATTTGCTTTTGTTCTGAACTAGTTTCCTCATTCTATTGTATAGCCTGTTTATGGCAGGGCTCCACCAAGCTGGTTTCCTTTTCTTAGAGGAGCGAGTCTTGGTTTTGCCAGGGATGGCATGATCCATGCATCCTTGTAGGTGCTCATAGAGTGCATTTGTAAAGGTTTCTGCATCTTGGGCAGCATTATCCCTTAGCGTGGGGGCTGTGAAACTTGCCACCTCTGTCTTCAGTAAGGTGAAGTTTGCTTTAGAAAAGTTTTTTACTTTGGTTTCCTTGGTTGGGGGTGGTAGTAGGGTGTGGACATCCAGAGTGATTAGTTTAGTTTATGGTCTGATCTAACCACTGACAGGTTGACCTTCAGTGTGGAACACCTGTCGCCCATGTTAGTGATGACCAGGTCCATTATGTTTTGACCTCTGGTAGGGGAAGTTTACCAGCTGATCCAGGTCGTTTGAGTTGATGAATTCCAGGAAGTGCTGGGTCTGGGAATTTGTACTTGAGTAGTTTTCCCTGTGAATGGTAGGATAATTGAAATTGCCCAATATCAGGGTGTTTGGTAGGACTTTCATGTTTTCCAGTGTCTCCAGAAAGGTGGAGTGGTGGTCCTGGGTCATTGAGGGTGATCTGTAGCAGGCCACAATTTGCATTTCATATTTGCCCGATGTTAGTTGCAAATGGATGATCTCAGAGGTATCATGCTGCACCACTAACCTGGAGGTGTAGGTATCCTTGATGGATATGGATACAACCCCTCCTTTTGTGTTTCGGTCCGTGTTCTGTGGCCGAAATGTGTGGTACGAGTTGTAGCCTGGTAGTGCTGGGGTGCTCTCTGGAGCCTTGAACCAGGTTCCAGTTACTGCACAGATGTCGACGTTCTCCATACTGAGGAGTGCTTCGAGCGCATGCATTTTGAGATTTAAACTCCTGGAGTAGCATAACCCTCAGATATTTGTTAATTGTGCTGTTTATGGAGGTGGGTTTGACTTTTGAGCCTTGCCTAAAAAAGGCACTATGGGGGCAGCAAGAGCCTTGTCCAGTCTTCGAAAACCTAGGCGTGACAGGTGCAAGCCATCCCTTGCGAAGTAACATGGCTGGTCAAGCATGTCGTCCCAGGCTGACAGACACTGGATCCCTTTTGAATGACACCAGAAACTTAGCCAATTGTTGAAATTGATCATTTTTTCTTTATACTGAGGTATCATTCTTGGTGAGGGCAGGATGCTACTCTGGGTCAGCGTCACACCAGCCTGGGCTGCATGATCAGAGAGCTCTTCCATGTCTCTTTTCATGTAGTCCAGGGAGGTACATCTCAGGTCATTCACACCAACATGAACAATGACAGAGTCATATTTGTACTTGTTCTGGAGTGACCTGAGTGCTTGTGTTATGTTGCGGATTCTGGCTTCCGACAGGCAGCTAACAGTAACCTTCTGCTTGTCCAGCCTAGTGAGTGGGATGTCAGTGTGCCTGACTATAGAGTCACCTATTACTAGTGTGTTAGGTATGTTATTTCACTTTAAGGGCTGTGATTGTGCGGCACACTGATTTTGTGTTTCATGTGCTGTCTGGTTTGTGACGGGAAGTGTAGGTTGTTTGGGTGTCTGCTTTGGAGGTCTCTGATGCTTTTGCAGGTTTTTACTTAGAGCGTCTGAGTATGATTTTTTTGTATTTATGTGTATTGTTTGCCAATGATGTTTTAGTAGGTCTGTGTGCGGCTGGAGGTGTGGTGCAAGTGTTAACCTTCTCCTCTTGACTGTCTGTTCCAGTGTTGGGTGGAGACAGCTTAGCATCCAGTTTGGCTGTATAATTGCATCTCTTGCATATGTTAGTGTTTTGTGGTAGGAGGAGAGGGTTGTCTATGTACATGAGGCAGTTGTAACATTGCCTCAGGATACCCAGATTCACCAGCTGGACTGGAGAGTGCACCTGAAGTTGCCCTTTGGTCATGCCTGAATAGTAGGGTGGGCTGCTTAGTCACTTGGTTGGTGAGGGGTGAATAAAGAGCCTTGCCCTGCTAGGCAATCAGTGTCCGGGTATATTAGTGCTTGCTATTAGGTCTGAGTAAGTGCTGGGCTGTAAGATGCTTTTTGAGTGCTTAGGTTGAGAGTTTGATTAGTTTCAAGGGAAAAACTGAAGAGAAGACTTAGTGGAGCCAGGAATAATTTAACCGTAGCTAACCAGCACTGCCCGGTGCCCAAAACCGTGCAAATGTGGTTTTTATAGGAGGGAAATGAAAGAGATAGAAATTAGCCCAAAATGACCAATAATCTACTAACTTCTGGGCTGGAACCACTCCTACAGGGACAGACAGGTTGCTCAAAGCTCCCCTCTCTCACAGGTGAACAGAGAAACTTCCTTCTATCCAAGTAAGGTATGGGCAACTCAGAAACTAGTATCACAGCCCTGAATTCAGCACTAGCCTGAAAAGTGGACTATACTAGCTTAGAAAGGCGGGAAACAAGAAATGTTTTTTTTTTTTTTTTTTTTTTTGAAAAGATAAGGCAAAAACAGTAAAAAATACACTTAAAACACCTTTAAATGACTACAAACGATCAGAAAAGGCCATCACACTTTAGTGTGTAGCCTACAACAGTTAAACAAATTATTTAAACAAAAAACAACTTTTTAAAAGTGCAGGCAGTCAAATAAGTACAATATGTGAAAAAAAACAAGCTTTTAAATCACAATAAACACTGGAAAGTCTGCGTTTAGGCAGAAAATGGTTAAGTACAGCAAGAAAGTATAGAAAACTGATACTGAATCACTCTAACGTCTCTCTTCTAAGCTAGAAGGCTTGTATCAGTTTAAGGCTTTCTAGTGCTACCCAGTAGGTTAGTTACAGGAAAGATGGGAAACAAGCGCAGATGTGGTCTTTTAAACCAGAAAGTTGAAAGTGACAGACAAACTGTCCAAATGGGCAATAAACTACAATGTCTGGGCCAAGAACCTTGGATCCTGGAGTAGAAATATTATAGGGATGTGAAGGTAGGCATCCTTGATATCTAAGGTAGCCATGAACCCTTGGGGAAGTAGGAGCATAAACAGAGTTGGTGAGGTCAACATCCTGAAAGTTGGAACCTGAATAAAGAGATTGAGTAGTGAGAGGTCCAGAATTGGCCTCCAGGAACTATCTTTTCTTGGAACCAGGAAAATCCTGGAGTAGAAACATCTTCCTTTTGCAGACAGTGCAACTGTTTGAATAGGGCCTTGAGCCATCAGGTTATCTAGCACTGGCTGCAATAGGTGGAGCTGTTCTTTTGGAGGCTGTAGGATACCCCTCCTCTTTGGAGGCATGATCCAAGTCATAAAATACCCATTTTGTATTATAGAAAGGACCCATTTGTCTGAGGTGATGTGTCGACATTTGGAGATGGTGAGAGAGATGCACCGAGAGATGTATAGAGGGAGAAGGTGGGGGTTGTAAGATTGGCAGATAATCAGATACTACCTGCCCTGTCTTGAAAGGGTGGCCTCTGGCTAGAAGAGGTGGAGGCTGTAATAGGAGTGAGTTGTTTCCTGGATGTTTTCCTAGGCCTTGTGGGAGCAGCAGGGTGAGAGTGCTTCCTAATAAATTGTGTTTTTGCTGGAAAATTACCCTGGAATTTTGGAATAGGAGAAACCAGCAGGTGTTTTAAATCCTGCATCTCTTTCCCCTTTTGTTGTAATGACTCAAATAAGTCAGCCGCTTTTGTTCCAAACGGGGATGTATTGTCCAAAGGGGCATCAACCAGCTTGGTTCTAAAGTCATCTAGTAGAGGTTGGAGGTGTAGCCAGGAGTACCTTCCCAAAGAAAATGCTGATGCTGCTGACCTGGCTGAGGCCTCAGCAGCATCATAACTGCACGTTATAGGGTGCCTGGTAACCTGAGAAGTGAGAGCAACTAGGGAAGACAATGAAGCTTTGGTAGCAAAATCTGGGGAGTCGGACAATTCCTAATTGTCTTTCTACAAAAGGGATCAGGCATATTTAGCCATGTGTGCCTGGTAATTAGTAGCTCTGAAAGCCAGAGTAGCAGAGGTATGTATTTTCTTATCCAGACATTCCATGGTTTTGTCGACTTTGTCAGCTGGGATGATGGTGGTGGTAGGCAATAGTTTTGAAACCTTATCCATGGAAATGGAAATTGTGACAGGGTCTGCAGCAGGACACTTAATTAGAAACTTTGTAGTCTCAGTGACTTTATAAAACCTGTCAGGTCTGCATGGAGCAGGGGGTTTTGAGTCCAGGTTCAAGGATGCTGAAGAGAAGACATCCAGAAAGGCAAGTAGAATGGGTGGAACAGTTGTAGGGGTTGGGGAATCCATCTGAATGAGGTCATAATACCTTTTTTGAACCTCTGTAATTTCAGATGATTCCCATTTGAAATGTTCCTTTATTTTAGTGATAGTTTCACCAAAGGTCAAATCCTCTGCTCTCTAGTCAAGGTCAGTGGATTCTTCCTCTGGGGAGCCATATCCCAGGGGGGAAGGCAGCTGAGAGGTATATGAAAGGGATTCTTCAGAAGAAGAATCAGAGAATTCCTCCTCTTCCCTTAGAGAGGGATCTGATGTCTAAGGCCTAGGGCTCAGTATAGGAGGAGGGAAAGTGGATGTCCCTAGAGTGGTATGCCGTAAGGCCATAAAGCATTAAACAAGCTTTGGCTGAAGACCTTGCCAGTCTGGGAACTTTCAGGAGCAGGAGATAAATGTTTTTTTTCTTCCTTCCTTTTGTGAGACCTAGCAAGCATCTGAATGGAGGAAGGCCTAGAAGCAGGTGACTGTAAGGAAACAGATGGATCTGACGGTCCTACCAAAATTGCTGCTGCCCCCTGGCATCAGAAACTAACATCAGAAAAGCCTCTGTAGACGTGCCTTCCACACGGAATTGTGCAGCTTCCGTGAATGTACCACTGTATCTGGAGAGGTGGAGTCCAAGTCTTCAAAAAGGCCAATGTCTACCACAGGCTAACGGTCGGACAAAAGAGCCACAGCAGTAGTCGAAGGCCTGACTGTCTCGGCTTTCTTTTTCAGTGGTTCGGCAAGTTAGTTGGCGGAATCCACTATACCAAAGGCTAATTGCTATGTTGGTTTTCTAGGTATAGTCTGAATGTGGGCAAACAGCTGCAGAGAGTTTTGGGCACAAATGCCTGGAAGATGGTGCAGGCCTTGTAGTTGTGTGACCTACCTAAACAAAAAAGACACAGATCGTGGGCTTACTTGTTGGGTATCTGACAGCCACACTTACACTTACCCTTTCTGGATGACATGAACAAGCATTAGAATGAGGTAAATGACTGAAAAAGGTTCCCCAATGGGGTACTTATCTGATTTCTTCATAATCCAATGGCTGGGATGGCAGGAGCACCTGTTGTTCGACTGGCAGCTGAGAAGTTCTGAGGGCTGGTGCATGCAGACATCACTTTTTATCACCCACACTCTACTGGCCACGTCAGACATCCTATGCACCATACAGTGACTGAAATCTTTTGTATACTGGCCGGACAGTCAGGTAGCAAGAGCAGTAAATCCATATGTGATGAATATTGCAACATGTGAATAGAAGGACATCATACACTTGCTGTTTACAAAAAGAAATGCTACATTACAGTTTTATTTTTTACCATAAAGTAAAGGAGATGAGATGACAATGTTTCTCACACATGACCCCTAAAAATTATTGGTCATATCAACCCGCCCACAAAAAATAAAAAAATAAGTTGTACCCTTGGATGTGTTCTACACAACTGTTTTACAACTTTACTATTATAGAATAAAAATCTGTTTTACAAATGCTGGTCCATACTAATCTACCTAAATATATGACCTATAAAAACAAAGATATTTGTCATACTGTAAGTCACTGCTGTGGCATTGTTACGTTTACCCTTGAGCTTGTGGCCTTAGTTGTAGCTTAGCATAGTGTAGATGCAACCCACTTGCCATTCAAGGCATGGTAAATAAATATAAAAAATATCTTTGCATTATTGTTAAAAAATACTGAATGCCAGAGTACAAAAATTGCTGTTCATATTTGTTTAAATGACTTTTGTCGTGGTCATCATTGTAATGGGATGTTCTCATTTGGAAGGATATTCTTTTGTAAAAATAAATAAAAGTAAATATATAGGCTTGCTGAAGAAAAAAAAAATGTCTGGAAAAATCACATGATCTTGCTCCTTGTATCTTCCATATCTGTGTCAGGAGGATGGCCCTTGAAAGGCAACATTTTTTTTCCCTTTTGTTGGGCAAATCAGAACTGCTGTTAGCCTTCTGATCATTAAAACAGTTTTGACACTGAACTCTGGTGCTCAGAAGCTGTCAGAAGTTTTATGGTAATGAGTCGGGGCCCATTTTCACAGAAGGGTAATTTTAGCATGTTTGTGTGTGCTTATGAATGTGCTCACATTTGTATTTATTTCTGTTTGATTTATTCTATGCACCTTAAAAGGGTTGTTCTGAGAGTTTCCTGGAGGCAGGTTTTGGCGTCACCGTGCATTTTCTCACCCTTTCTCGGTGCATTTTCTCAGTCTGTCTGTGCTTTGAGCTCAGACTAAATAAATAATGAAAGGGCTTCTTACTTGCCATCTCCGTAAATCTGGGCTATGATGACAGTTTGTTCTGCAGAATCTATTCAACACGGTTACAAGCTTAGTTGGCAAAGCAGACTGTGGGAAAGGGACTTGGGGATCTATGATCACAAACGGAGTGGGGGGAGGGGGAGGCAGAAGAATCAGTATTACCCCATTAACAACCAAAACGTCAGTCTGTGCAAACAGCAGAATAAACAACGGTGTAAATCTATCGGCTTAGCTCCCTTTTCAAATCAGTTTTACTTTCTTTGTTCCAGATACAGTTGGATAGAAAGTTAAGAATCTCATAAAACTTGGAAGGTGGGGAGTGGGGGGGTGGGAGGTTGGAATGTGAAAAGATTACTGCTTAAGTCTTGTTCACTGCTGTTGCAGAAAAATCTATGCCTACTGATGCTATATCGTTCATGTTTCAATTCAGATAAGGCATTTTTGCTGAAATCAAAATATGTCGGTAGTAGAGCTTCAATTTTCTGCCTCCTTATTTTTGACTGAATAGCTATCCCAGTCTTAAATAGCTAATTTTCATGTACTCTTAGCTGTTATTATAGGCTTTAAATGATACATGAATTAGCTGTATTAAACTTCACCATCCAGAAGGCTGACTTTATAGTTTCATCCTTTCAGTGTGCTGTTTTCCATAACAGCGTTTGCCCCACCCCCTTTTGGTTACTTAAAGAGAAAGATTACAAAAATACAGATATTACAATTTTTTTTCACTCTGGCACTTAATGGTGTCTCATGTTATAAATTTCTTACATGATTGTTGTGTCTGTAATGTAACACATTATAAAATTTACCATATAATATCACATACAGCTTAACGTCAGACCCATGTACAAGTCAGCAATGCTGTTAAAAAACCTCAACATCTGATAATTCATTTTGTATAATGAGTAAATTATTCACTGTTTGCGACCAAGTATTGAGTTAACAGTGAATAATTTATTCACTTGTGGTGCAATACTTGGTCACAACAGTGATGGTTACAAAACAATGATTTAGTTGTTCATACAGAGATGCATACCTCTCAAGTGTACCTCATTACAAGGAACGCACCTCATTTGGGGTCTTTAAAAGTTCATGTTCCTCAAAGTTCCACATTGAAAGAGTCTGTCACACATTCAGTGTTAGGAATTTTTTAAGTGAAACCATGGTAAATAGAAATTAATCCTATTAATTCATTAAAGGATCATTTGTTCCACATTATGAAGGTGAGTGGTCCTCATTTTGGCAAGCTATGCAGAGATGTCACAAAGAAACAAGCAACATGGACTTAGTTTTGCGCATATTTATAAATGATTATCTTCCTTGAAACCATATTTTGAAGTAAAGAAGGTATTTTTTGGAGATTAACCTTAATATTTGAGTGAGATGAGAATGTGCCACCAAAGTATATCAGTATGTCTATTCCAGTATATTTACACCACAAGGGATGGGGGAGCATGTCACTACTCTGCGTTGTCCAGCTAACTTTTTGCAGCTACAAAAAAACTTTAAAGGAGTCTAGTCCCAGGCATCTGCCAGAAACCCTGCACCATAGATCTCCATGCTTGTAAGAGGTGCATTCTGTTAATGTGCCTGATAATGGCTGTTTCTCCATTGCTGTAGGCATGTTTATGTAGGACTCTGCTTTAACAGTGAGCTCTGTCCAGTAGGTGATGAGTTTCATTTAACAGAGGAGGGTACTGGTCATTTGCTATTGTTTTAATTGCTTTGGCTCTGATATGTGGATCGGCTGGACATGGGAACACATTTTGTGTTTACATGATTTTTTTCCCCTTACTGCAGCAGTCTCTGATGATGGCTGTGGGCCAATGGAAACAGTACTTAAGAGTGTGAACTGCAGACATAGTACTTTGTCAACATTAAGGCCATTATGATCGCCCCTGAATGAACAAAATAGAATTTCTACACAAATGTCAATAATCAAGTGCTAATAAACTACATTATAAACCATGTGTGCAGACACAATGTTAATAACTGCATACAGCAGTAGATGAGGCTGTAAGGACTGGCGCAGGATAGATAGCCACATCTGGCAGCAGTTATAAACCATGTGTGCAGACACAATGTTAATAACTACATACAGCAGTAGAAGCGGCTGTAAAGACTGGCGCAGGATAGATGACCACTTCTGGCAGCAGTTATAAACCATGTGTGCAAACACAATGTTAATAACTACATACAGCAGTAGAAGAGGCTGTAAAGACTGTCACAGGATAGATGACCACATCTGGCAGCAGTTATAAACCATGTGTGCAGACACAATGTTAATAACTACATGCAGCAGTAGAAGAGGCTGTAAAGACTGGCACAGGATAGATGACCACATCTGGCAGCAGTTATAAACCATGTGTGCAGACACAATGTTAATAACTACATACAGCAGTAGAAGCGGCTGTAAGGACTGGCGCAGGATAGATAGCCACATCTGGCAGCAGTTATAAACCATGTGTGCAGACACAATGTTAATAACTACATACAGCAGTAGAAGCGGCTGTAAAGACTGGCGCAGGATAGATGACCACATCTGGCAGCAGTTATAAACCATGTGTGCAAACACAATGTTAATAACTACATACAGCAGTAGAAGAGGCTGTAAAGACTGGCACAGGATAGATGACCACATCTGGCAGCAGTTATAAACCATGTGTGCAGACACAATGTTAATAACTACATGCAGCAGTAGAAGAGGCTGTAAAGACTGGCACAGGATAGATGACCACATCTGGCAGCAGTTATAAACCATGTGTGCAGACACAATGTTAATAACTACATACAGCAGTAGAAGCGGCTGTAAGGACTAGCACAGGATAGATGACCACATCTGGCAGCAGTTATAAACCATGTGTGCAGACACAATGTTAATAACTACATACAGCAGTAGAAGCGGCTGTAAAGACTGGCGCAGGATAGATGGCCACATCTGGCAGCAGTTATAAACCATGTGTGCAGACACAATGTTAATAACTACATGCAGCAGTAGAAGAGGCTGTAAAGACTGGCACAGGATAGATGACCACATCTGGCAGCAGTTATAAACCATGTGTGCAGACACAATGTTAATAACTACATACAGCAGTAGAAGCGGCTGTAAAGACTGGCACAGGATAGATGACCACATCTGGCAGCAGTTATAAACCATGTGTGCAGACACAATGTTAATAACTACATACAGCAGTAGAAGCGGCTGTAAAGACTGGCACAGGATAGATGACCACATCTGGCAGCAGTTATAAACCATGTGTGCAGACACAATGTTAATAACTACATACAGCAGTAGAAGCGGCTGTAAAGACTGGCGCAGGATAGATGACCACATCTGGCAGCAGTTATAAACCATGTGTGCAGACACAATGTTAATAACTACATGCAGCAGTAGAAGCGGCTGTAAAGACTGGCGCAGGATAGATGGCCACATCTGGCAGCAGTTATAAACCATGTGTGCAAACACAATGTTAATAACTACATACAGCAGTAGAAGTGGCTGTAAAGACTGGCGCAGGATAGATGACCACATCTGGCAGCAGTTATAAACCATGTGTGCAGACACAATGTTAATAACTACATGCAGCAGTAGAAGAGGCTGTAAAGACTGGCGCAGGATAGATGGCCACATCTGGCAGCAGTTATAAACCATATGTGCAGACACAATGTTAATAACTACATATAGCAGTAGAAGCGGCTGTAAAGACTGGCGCAGGATAGATGACCACATCTGGCAGCAGTTATAAACCATGTGTGCAGACACAATGTTAATAACTACATACAGCAGTAGAAGAGGCTGTAAAGACTGGCGCAGGATAGATGGCCACATCTGGCAGCAGTTATAAACCATGTGTGCAGACACAATGTTAATAACTACATACAGCAGTAGAAGCGGCTGTAAAGACTGGCGCAGGATAGATGGCCACATCTGGCAGCAGTTATAAACCATGTGTGCAGACACAATGTTAATAACTACATACAGCAGTAGAAGCGGCTGTAAAGACTGGCACAGGATAGATGACCACATCTGGCAGCAGTTATAAACCATGTGTGCAGACACAATGTTAATAACTACATACAGCAGTAGAAGCGGCTGTAAAGACTGGCGCAGGATAGATGACCACATCTGGCAGCAGTTATAAACCATATGTGCAAACACAATGTTAATAACTACATACAGCAGTAGAAGCGGCTGTAAAGACTGGCACAGGATAGATGACCACATCTGGCAGCAGTTATAAACCATGTGTGCAGACACAATGTTAATAACTACATACAGCAGTAGAAGCGGCTGTAAAGACTGGCGCAGGATAGATGGCCACATCTGGCAGCAGTTATAAACCATGTGTGCAAACACAATGTTAATAACTACATACAGCAGTAGAAGCGGCTGTAAAGACTGGCGCAGGATAGATGGCCACATCTGGCAGCAGTTATAAACCATGTGTGCAAACACAATGTTAATAACTACATACAGCAGTAGAAGCGGCTGTAAAGACTGGCACAGGATAGATGACCACATCTGGCAGCAGTTATAAACCATGTGTGCAGACACAATGTTAATAACTACATACAGCAGTAGAAGCGGCTGTAAAGACTGGCGCAGGATAGATGGCCACATCTGGCAGCAGTTATAAACCATGTGTGCAAACACAATGTTAATAACTACATACAGCAGTAGAAGCGGCTGTAAAGACTGGCACAGGATAGATGACCACATCTGGCAGCAGTTATAAACCATGTGTGCAGACACAATGTTAATAACTACATACAGCAGTAGAAGCGGCTGTAAGGACTGGCACAGGATAGATGACCACATCTGGCAGCAGTTATAAACCATGTGTGCAGACACAATGTTAATAACTACATACAGCAGTAGAAGCGGCTGTAAAGACTGGCGCAGGATAGATGGCCACATCTGGCAGCAGTTATAAACCATGTGTGCAAACACAATGTTAATAACTACATACAGCAGTAGAAGCGGCTGTAAAGACTGGCACAGGATAGATGACCACATCTGGCAGCAGTTATAAACCATGTGTGCAGACACAATGTTAATGACTACATACAGCAGTAGAAGCGGCTGTAAAGACTGGCGCAGGATAGATGGCCACATCTGGCAGCAGTTATAAACCATGTGTGCAAACACAATGTTAATAACTACATACAGCAGTAGAAGCGGCTGTAAAGACTGGCACAGGATAGATGACCACATCTGGCAGCAGTTATAAACCATGTGTGCAGACACAATGTTAATAACTACATACAGCAGTAGAAGCGGCTGTAAGGACTGGCACAGGATAGATGACCACATCTGGCAGCAGTTATAAACCATGTGTGCAGACACAATGTTAATAACTACATACAGCAGTAGAAGCGGCTGTAAAGACTGGCGCAGGATAGATGGCCACATCTGGCAGCAGTTATAAACCATGTGTGCAAACACAATGTTAATAACTACATACAGCAGTAGAAGCGGCTGTAAAGACTGGCACAGGATAGATGGCCACATCTGGCAGCAGTTATAAACCATGTGTGCAGACACAATGTTAATAACTGCATACAGCAGTAGAAGAGGCTGTAAGGACTGGCACAGGATAGATGACCACATCTGGCAGCAGTTATAAACCATATGTGCAGACACAATGTTAATAACTACATACAGCAGTAGAAGAGGCTGTAAGGACTAGCACAGGATAGATGACCACATCTGGCAGCAGTTATAAACCATGTGTGCAGACACAATGTTAATAACTACATACAGCAGTAGAAGAGGCTGTAAGGACTGGCACAGGATAGATGACCACATCTGGCAGCAGTTATAAACCATATGTGCAGACACAATGTTAATAACTACATACAGCAGTAGAAGAGGCTGTAAGGACTAGCACAGGATAGATGACCACATCTGGCAGCAGTTATAAACCATGTGTGCAGACACAATGTTAATAACTACATACAGCAGTAGAAGCGGCTGTAAAGACTGGCACAGGATAGATGACCACATCTGGCAGCAGTTATAAACCATATGTGCAGACACAATGTTAATAACTGCATACAGCAGTAGAAGAGGCTGTAAAGACTGGCACAGGATAGATGACCACATCTGGCAGCAGTTATAAACCATATGTGCAAACACAATGTTAATAACTGCATACAGCAGTAGAAGCGGCTGTAAAGACTGGCACAGGATAGATGGCCACATCTGGCAGCAGTTATAAACCATGTGTGCAAACACAATGTTAATAACTACATACAGCAGTAGAAGAGGCTGTAAAGACTGGCGCAGGATAGATGACCACATCTGGCAGCAGTTATAAACCATGTGTGCAAACACAATGTTAATAACTGCATACAGCAGTAGATGAGGCTGTAAGGACTGGCACAGAATAGATGGCCATGTCTGGCAGCAGACTTTGCAAAAAGTACTGCTTAACAATAATTTATACCCAGAAAAGGTGGGTTCATTTTTACCTCTGAATCTGGAGTTTGTACTGCTGCTGTAAATTAGCTTTAAGCATATTTCATGTGTGATACACTAGATTGTTTTTACACTTGAGAAATGGTGAACCTTTGGAAGTGTATAGACTGTGATCTTTACTACCATACCAGGCATATTAAAGTGAAGGTGCCAGGCCATAAACAGAGACTATGGTCTACTCTGTAAAGTGTGCTCACAAATGTGAACTTTATTTTATTTGTATAAAATTACTGAGATTGTGGTACCTTTGCATATTCCTCTTGCTCCAATGTGCAGCAGTCTCAGAGTGCTTAGTGTGTGTGTATGTATATATATATATATATATATATATATATATATATATATATGTATGTATACACACACACACATATGCATATGGTCTGTGTAAAATTGGTCGGCTACATAGTTGTGTGACACACAATTCACCTAAACATTTGATCTAAAAAAACTTTTATGTGAAAATATTTGGTCTAAATACAGTGGACATGAAAAAAATATTCACAACACGCTCATCAACAAAGGGAATTGTTGAGTTTTTGAAAAACAACAGTTTTTTTTATGTTTTATTTATTTATTTTTTTTTTTTTGGAGGGGGCTCAAACCCCCAAAATGATATACCAGCTCTGTGGTTCACCAGTTTTAACATGGGAGTAATCTCTTAAATGATTTACTGAAAAATAGTGTTTTGTACCACACACAGGTGTCTCTAGATTGAATTGATTAATGCCTAATCCTCAGAAAGAAGGCAAAGGATAGATAGTGTAGAATCCTAGATACCAAAAGAGAGTCCAGTAAGTCCCAAGTGAGTGTCTTCTGAAAAGAAAAATTTATGAAAACAATGGTTTGTTTGCTGATTTAATTGTAAGAGACATAATACAATTCTTACAATGGTTAGGAAAAGCTGGTTAATAAAGGTCTGTAGCATTTTAAAAATATGAGAAAATGGCCAGCTAGGTGGGACACATCCTGTTACTCTTCCATCAGAATGCCCACTTATTTAAAGATACTGCTTGGTCTAATTAAGACCTTGCTCAGAGTTGAACACCAGGCAAACACAGAGTGAAAGAATCAATCATGTCTACTGGATGAAGGTCATTTGAAGCTTGTAGCTTTATTCCTCCATGCTAAGCTGCTAAGGCTATTTCAAAGCAGCAACTCACAGATGAATGCTGTTTTCTGAATTCACTGTTAAATCTAGGTTAGCAAATGTGAACATGATATGCATCAGGATGTGGAGAGAAGGTGGTGTATGCTAGAGTGAAGGGTGGTAGCAGAACTGGAGCAACAAGCTGTTTTGACTATATGTACAACAGGGATTAGTACAAGGCAGAAAAGTGAGACTAATTTGTCTCATGTCAGCTGTCTGTTTCATCAGGCAAGAGTAGAAAGGTGTGTTGATAAGCTGCTTTGAGATGTATCCCTGACTGCTGCCTCTATCTGTTGCATTTCATGGTAAACAGAAATACATTTAGTTACCTTGGTGGCTTTCATTAATATCTATATCTATATCTATCTATATATATATATATATATATATATATATATATATAT
>NC_056746.1:214101626-214236626 GCF_019279795.1 Protopterus annectens | reverse complement strand
AAAGATGTTGCCACTAAGAAGAAGCACATGTCACAAGTACATCACGAGAGGAACATCTAGCAAAAGCCTGAGAGGAAAGTTCTGCATTAAGCAGAATTCTGGAGGTTATTGCATTCATGTTCATACTAATACATCAACGTGTACATAATGGAAAAGTCTCAGTTTGGCAAAGAATTCAAAACTAACAGAAGTAAGTAAGAAGCCAGAACTGTCTGATCTGTTACTCTGGTATTGAACTGAGATTAAATGAAGTATAGATTTCTGTGCCAGTTGGTTTGTGGTATGACTTTGGTACATTTGCCTAAGAGACACCGGAGGACAGAAAATGATTCCAGAATTCACTACCAAGATGATTGTCTTAAGAATTCCTGCTGACCAGTCTCTTCAGTGTGCAAGCCTTAACTAACTGTGATTTCTGCACCACTGCTCAGCACCTAGCAATAAAAGAAAGTTTTTTTTTTTTTATTGTGTGGAAGCATTGAAAAGTTTTAAACTAATCTATGAGCTGGGACAGTTGTGACTCCATCCAGCAACTTATTTCATGAAAGCTTAAATAAAAGTACAACTTTGGGAGACTTAAATTTTCAGAAATTTACAAATGGATGCTGCACTGTATATATATATGTCCTTTTTGAAGTTAATGACTTGTTTGCAAACTCAGAACATTAAAAATGTAGGGTAAACTGGAATGACCTCAGCTATGGTTCCTTGAGACTCCAGCATGGCTGAAGCTGAAAACATGATCAACGGAAGTGGTACAAATTGGATAAGACCCATACAGTTTTCAGGGTTTAACAGTGTTCTTAAACTATTGAAATTCTTATCTTTTTTTCCTTAGTGTATTTTCCTTGTTGGAATTTGGTTAGATTTTGTCTTTGCTGTCATGCTGCTGGAAATCTACAGCCATTTTGTAGATTCCTGATAATTTTCTAATTGACAGGTGACCTACGATAATTTTTTTTTTTTTTTTTTTTTTTTTTTTAGATTTATCATTTTTCGTAGAAGTGCAATATATGTGTGGTCAAATGAGATTTGTCTCTTCTCCGTCCCATCCAAGTAAATGTATAACATTGTGTTTGCAAGTTTAAAACCCACATTGTTATGGACTCTTTGTTTTGACCTTTGAAATAGCTAAGTAGAGCTGAGCCTTTTACGTCGTCACAAAGTACAGATTAATGAGAGTTCATAGTACAAAACGGAAATTCAAATTCCTTGGGTTATAACAGTCGGAACAATTTTGTTTTAAAAAGAAAAGCATGTCAGAGAACTTTGGAGGGCTGTAGTATCCTTTTTTAAATGTATCCTTACTAATTTTTTAATTCCTTGAGGTCTATTTTCGAGTCCATTTGGTGGTGTTCTTCAGAGAGGAAGATAAGGCCGATGTACGATTCTTGCCTGTTTATTATTTTGGGCATCCTGTCATTCATCTGTCCTATGTTCTAGTTCTTTAACCTGACTTACTATCATTTGCATTGTCATCAAGGGAAAACCTTAAAGCAAAGAACAGACTGTGTTAATAGGAAAAGAATGCAAAGTATGCACAAAACAGTAAGGACAATTAGTTGTATTATCTGAATAATAATTACAACCCCTTCTTTATTTCACAGTTTACATTTCATATTGCCTATTCTGGATTTTCACTGCAGTTAAATGACAAATATATTTGTCTGATTTTAAGAGGTGGATTCCACAGTTTGTTCCTGGTAAAAACAGTTGTGTACAAAAAAATATAAGCAAGAGTGAACTCTTGTTGTTTTTTTACATAATAAGATCTTTTTCTTGTTTCTGGTGTAATAAGATCTTTATGTTGATGTGACTGAGATGCTGCTTTAGTTCTCTATTCAGGCTTGTAGCTACATTTAAAGACAACAAATAAGTAGATCTTCATAGCCTAGTCATGTCTCGCATTCCTTAACTTATTGCAGTTCTTGGGGGTGGGATCTGTGACTTACAGTACTGTCTTTTTTTTTTTTTTTTTTTTTTTGCTGTAACAGTTGTTTTTAAAAATGTTGTCAACTTTCTGGCAAGTAAAGCTAGATATTGTAGTCTTTATTCAGGACACAAAAAGATGCATGGTTATCTGAAAATTAATACATAAAACAATCACCATAATTAGTAGTTCTGCAACAGAGAATGGAGATTATTACATCCTGTTTTACAATGTCCATGCAGGGTGGCACAGAGGTTAACTTTGTTGCCTCACAATAAGAGGTTCTCCACTTTGATTCTCGGCTGGGGTGCCTTGTGTGCAGAGTCTGCATGTCCTCTCTGGGTTTGTGTGGGCTTCCTCCGGGTACTCTGGTTTCCTCCCACATTTCAAAGACATCTGTCTGGAGCATTTCTCTACAAGCCTCTGCTGAAAATAGGCTCTGTCCTAGTTGGACTTTCTCGTTCAACAAATGTTAAATAAATAAATAAGCATGATGAAAAGGACCTCCAAGTCAGAGACATGGTAAAAATGCAGAGATTAGCCCCCCATCACTCATGGTTACCAAAACAACTAGTCTCACACCTGTATACATGCTCCAACACACACACGCACACCTTCTTGTAATGATGTATAAAGTGACCACCCAAATAAGCATGTAAACACAAACTCACACACACACACACACACACACACACACACACACACACACACACACACACACACACACACACACACACACACACACAGCTTCCTATAATGATTTCTGACAGATTGGCTATCCAAATAAGCATATAAAGACACACACACACACACACACACACACACACACACACACACACTCAGCTGCAGTCATGCCCCACAAATCCATGAATGTCCACACACATATATACACACACCACCGTGGCTCTTTACCTGTAGTGATGGCACAAGCAGTGACCACTCCCGTGGGAGTGCATGCATGGACACCATTAAAAGATGAGATACATGATTTCCTTTCATCATTTCTGGAGGAGAGCACATGGCTAATTAGTGTTAGCTGCTTTTCCTGTTTATGCTGTGGCCACTGCTAGCAGAAGAACGGTCTCCGAATCATAAAGGCTTACTGTCTCTGAATCATAAACATTTACTGTCTCTGAATCATAAAGGCTTACTATGATATGGAAACTTTATGAGTTAAAGCTTCTGCATTCTGATAAACCTTTCTTAATCCTCCCCCCAAAAGTTTTAAAATTTCACACACAAGTCATTAAAAAGTTTTTTTTTTTTTTTTTGCTGGCCCCCTGTACCTTAATGTCCTCATATCTTAATACATTGTCTCTGAAAAATTACCTTTTTCCTGTTGTCTGAGTTGCTTGACCATAAAAATAGTATTAAAACAGTGTTTGTGACAAAGGAACTAACTGCTGATACACTGAAGCACTTGCAATAAAAGACTTCCCATAAGGAGATACAGCACTTCAAATATCAAATAAACATTGTAAAACAAATGACAGTGCCCACATTGTAGCTTCAGTGCCCACGTGAACACTGTAATACTGTATTATCAGTCAATTTGCTATGTTCCAGAATTATTGATTTTTGGTGTTTCTGTGGCACTAAATGAGTAGGATACCCAGGAATTCTAATGAGTTCTCCATCAGAACCAGACCATGCCAAAGAGGTTTAACAGCATTTTAAATATTACTGTTATGACAATGCTACATTCTCCCACTACAGCATATTACGGTACATGAAACAAAAGTAAAATGTACTGATTTGTTTCCTTGTTACCATTAACTAAATTAAAACAATGCATCTGTTTTCATCTCAGCGACAATTTGATTTTGCAGTTTCACCTTAGTTAAAACAGTGGGGAGATGGAGCTGCATCCAAGATTTTTGAATTATATTCCAACTTTCAGAAAGTAGCCCTTTCCCCAAGTGTAGTCCCTTTTATTCCTGATAAGGCGTTTGGATTCTAAAAGGATCAGATAGCTTAGAGAAGGGCCTCTACCATCACTGTCTGATCTTGCTGCCCTGGACATGAAGTTCAACCCAGTCCCTAGGGGTGGGATACATTCAACTCAGTACTTCGCAACTAAGTATGAATGGCTGGGATTTCCACTATATCAGGAGAGGGTAATGAGATTCTGAAACCTTGTATGGTAATAAATCTTATTATCCATTCCTTGCATAGTGAGAGCTTATCAGAGGACTCCACAGAACAAACAAATCAGTAAGTTGCTTGGATTTACAGTTCTACCTTATGTCAGTTCTGTTACTGCAGGGAGGGAGCTGGCCTGCAGTACCAGAGCTGCCTTGCAGGGGGAGTGGCTGTTAGGATTGCATGATGGCTGTGCAGCTCCGCCTGTATGTGGAATCTTGCTGCTGTAAGTGTTCAAGCTTCCCAACATGTACTGTCTGCAGTACTAAGTTCCTCTTATAGCTGGAGGTGTTGCTTTACTGAAACAATCCATTGACTTTAAATGAGCTACTCCAGTGTTTCAGTATTGTACACTGGCAGCCTTTCTGTGAAGTTTTTTGGTGTTGCAAACCGGATTTTCTTTTTAGAACTGGGAGTGTGGCTCTGCCAGTCTTTATTAATATATGCTAGATGAGGACCAGCAGAACCCTTGGTTTTGCATGCTGGTCTGGGGGTAAGCGCTTGGTATAGCTTGTTACTCCATGCCCACATCCTTTTGGAAACTAACTCAATGTAGGTAGCAGATGAGATGACATCATCTTGTAGTGTGTTCCTCCTTTTGTGTAGGTAGCAGATGAGATGACATCTTCTTGTAGTGGGTTCCTCCTTTTGTGTAGGTAGCAGATGAGATGACATCTTGTAGTGGGTTCCTTGTTTTGTGTAGGTAGCAGATGAGATGATATCTTCTTGTAGTGGGTTCCTCCTTTTGTGTAGGTAGCAAATGAGATGACATCTTCTAGTAGTGGGTTCCTCCTTTTGTGTAGGTAGCAGATGAGATGATATCTTCTTGTAGTGGGTTCCTCCTTTTGTGTTTCTTCATGCATTTAGTTCCATTTGGATCAAATAGTACTGGATGGGATATAAGTATAAAAATTACATTTATTTTAGTAATGTTTTGGTTCTGCAGTTTAAGCAGCAAAGTAAAATTTGACTTAATGTGGGACTTTTTTGTCTTTATTTTGAAGAACTTACTCATGTGCACTAAGTTATGGACTAAAATAATGATACCAAATCAAAAAAAAAAAACTTAGAATTTTTATTTTTTCTTGCAATTTATCATGAAATGTTTAATATAAGAATGCATCTCAACAGCTAAAAACTGCCAATTTTTTGTAGAAAACTTGTTTCATATTTTGCAATTTATAGTTTTTAGAGATATGATACTTTTGTGAACAAATGTGTATATTGTACATGCATATGTTTTACAACTGCAATGAAGGAAAGTTATTTAGACCTCTAAAACTTGTGTGTAAATATTACATAATATTATTTTGCTCTGTAATGAAAGAAGTATGGATTTTTTTTTATTTGAAGAAGTATTCAGAGATTAAAGAAATGGTTCTAATTCTTATAAAAGTGTTTGTCAGTGCCTGGTCATTTTAACAGGTGTCATACAGCCAGCATTAGTAACTACCCAGAATTTCTAAAATGTTTTGTAATGTTGTCTGAAAGTAAGTGATGTGCACTCAGCTGTGTACATTTTCAAACCAGATAAAGTACTTAAGATTATAAATTCTTCTGATCTGATTAGTTGACTTTAGAAATCCATAATTCACAGCACCAAGTCAGAGGAGATGTGTTGTCCTTTTTTTTGCTACAAATGAATTTGCTGATTCTGCTACAATCCACAATGTTCTATGTCATGCGTCATGCTTAATATAAGACATCAAGCGTTTCAGAGACCAGAATTATTGTGGACTTGTTTGTTACATTTATTTTCCATATTAGTTGTAAGCAGAAGTATAGTACTTAAGCACATGCATCTCATCAAGATCTCAGTTAGCCTAACACTGCCCCAGAGCACCATGGGAAAACCTCTTTTTGGTGAGCATAGATGTGATCAACGTTGCACCAATCACACAAAACATTTAGGTGATCAGGCATGGGTCTATATTAGGTCGCCAAAATGTTTTTTCCGGCGAGCACCTATTCATCGACCCATCAGTGAAAATCTCTTCAGCGATTCACTGAATTTACTAAGGGCAATTAAATAGTTGGCTGAAGCACAACTGATAAGTACAGAACTTTGCCCTTTTCTCCACTGCAGTGCGATCTCAGAGTTGGTATATATAGTGAGGGGGTGGGGGGTGATTCCCCCCACTTGGGTGGGTTCGAGTCAACTACAAATTGGTCAGTTGTGCTTCAGGCAACTATTTCATTGCCCTTAGTAAACACAGTGACTCACTAATGTGATTTTCACTGATTAGGAGTCAATGAATATGTATTCGCTGAAATAGACCCTCAGTCATTATCACATCTCCTCTCCTTTGAAAGAATAAAATTCACTTTTTGAGTTAAAGACATTTGGCACATTTGTACATAATATTTGCACACACATTCTTTTCATTTTGAAAACATGCACTTTCAAAAGCTTTTGGCATTACTTTATCACAGTTTACATTTCTTATTAAAACAGACATATTTAGGCTTTTACATTCTCTAAACATTCTTTCCTGCTAGCAGTTATTTAATGTGTTTACAGGTCTCTGTACCTAACTAGAAGCCTTATCTTACACCATCATTGAGTGACTTGCATGTTCTGGATGTGGTCTTACACCATTACTGAGTGACTTACAGGTCATGGATGTGGTCTTACACCATCACTGAGTGACTTACATGTCATGGATGTGGTCTTACACCATCACTGAGTGACGTACAGGTCATGGATGTGGTCTTATACCATCACTGAGTGACTTACAGGTCATGGATGTGATCTTACACCATCACTGAGTGACTTACAGGTCATGGATGCGATAAGTTTGCTTTTCTGACAAATTAATATTGATTAATGTGTTACTTTCAGGTACTTCATGACTATTCTGGTTATTAGACTCTTTAAAGTCTCCGATTCAGAGTCTCTCACTTCTTTGGATGTCCTTGATCATGGAAATGGTTCATCCAATTTTAATATGTTTAGATACCACTGTTTATGGCAATTGTGCATGTAGTTGTAACTGCCTATTCAGTTTGGCTATCTCAGGAAAGACCTGGACGGGTTTCCTATTTCTTCTTATTGCAGCTCTATCAGTTTGAGTTAAGTATGCTCTTGGTTCTGCAGACTTTGTAGCAGACCTACCTGTTGTCTCCCATCTTTCTTCCATCTCTAATTCGAAACAAGCTGTTTGACCTGGTTGAAGTCAAGCAAGGAATGAATTGAATGCCTTTTTTCATAAAAAAATATTTGTGTGTAGGTCTGGCTCTTAGGTAATTCTGTTTAACAGTTTTATATGGAATACTCTTTGTGTCTTTGTCTTTGTGTCAAACATTGGAATAGCATTAGTTGTGTGGGACTCGCCCTGCTTACACCATGTAGCATTGCTCAATAGAACATTAGAACCATGTATGAATCTTAGCAGTTTGTGCTGCTCTGTTAGCAGCACCATTTGCTTGCATAAAATCAGGATTAGATATTATATAAACAAACCTATACTTCTTATCAAATTTCTGAAACTCCATAGACATGAACCGAGTCCCATTATTAATAAGTTCGAGAATTCTCCATCTGGAAAACATTGTCATCAATCAATATTTCACTTATTGACAGGTCATTGTAGGCAAATTGACTATCTCAATGTCTTCTGAATAGTAGACCACTGGCTTATTTTTCCATTAAGTTCACTCATGTCTGCTTTAACCATCATGGCAAGAACTAGCCTCGCCATTGAGCACCCTATTCAACCATAGCCTAAGTACAGGCTTCATTCCAGCAGAGTGGAGAACCATCATTGTCATCCCCTTGCACAAAGGTGGTGCCACTACTTACCCTGGAAACTATCACCCCATTAGCTTGACAAGCATATTAAGGACCTCCTAAACAAGGACATAGGCAATTTCCAAGCACTTGGCCCAACCCAGTTTAGATTTGTCAAGGGCAAATCTTGCCTGTTGAATTTGGTTGACTTTTTTGAGATTGTCACCAAGGCACTGGATGAGGGAAAGTCGGTACATACAGCATACTTTGACTTGGCCAAAGCCTTTGACACAATCCCACACACGGATATCATTGAAAAACTAACAGAACTTGGTGCAAATCCCTATCTTATCAGGTTGGTGGCCAACTGGCTCACTGATAGGACACAAAAGGTCAAAATAGGTGCCACTACCATCAATAGCAGACCTGGCACTAGTAGTGTCCCTCAGGGATCTGTCCCGGAACCCCTATTGCTTGGCATCTACTTTGCAGAGCTCCATGCAAAGACAAAAGGCCTGTGGCTGACCAAATTTGTGGACGACTGTAAGTTGGATGCTGTCATTGACTCCCCAAATGATGTTAACATACTTCAAAAGTGTCTCATAGCAACAAATGACTGGTGCCAAAGTCATGGCCTTAAGTTAAATGCAAAAAAAAATGTATTATCATACCATTTGGCAAAAATATGGCCCCTACCAATTACCACATTAGCAGCAACCCCCAAAGCACACAACCTGTGGTGAGAGACAACAGTCTCACATTTGACCATCATTGGCAGCAGTGGTCAGAAAAGTCTTTTACTTGGTTTATCTCATAAGTAAAGGGATTGCATCCAGAAAATAGGAGATTATTACCTATCTGTACTCCTCCCTTATTAGGCTAATAATTGAGTGCAATGCCACATTTGGTATGTACCTCTCCAAACACCTGCACCAACTAGAAAGGCCACAGAAATACCTCATTTAGAGAATCCATGGCCTCCAACACCTGTCCTATGTGCACAGGCTCAAATCACTATCACTCTACTCTGTATCATACAGACTGCTCAGAGATGATCTGTGTCTTGCCTACAAAGCAATGTCAGACCCTGCTTTACTAGAGATGCTCCTTATCTGTAAGCCTAACTCCTCACATAGTACCCGATCCAAAGGCATAAATCTAATATGTGACATTAACAAAACTCGCTGGAGATACAGGTTTGTCTCCCAGAGGCTGGCCCATCTCTGGTATAGACTCCCCATACATGTCAAACAAAGTACGTCGCTGACCCTCTTCAAGCTCAACCTTGAGTGGATGGGCAACCACAAATATTTCCCAGGGGTTCCACCTATGTCCCTCATTAGCAGGGATGGCAGGTGCTGATTGAGGTTTCTTTTTGGGGATAAACTCTTGGCTAGGCCTGTAAGGGCCCCAGAGCCATTAGCCTAGTAATCTCCTATGATCCTATGGTTCTTTTGGCAATGGACTGCCAATAAGGGAGTCTTATCTTTTGATTCAGTTTGTGCTCCATGCAGAACTAGCATATAGACACAATTTTGTTTATATCAACATTGATATTTGAACCCAAAAAATGCTGAATGGAGTAAATAACCAAGAGTACTGCACCAAAAATAAAAATCCAACAGTTTTATTCCATCACGATGAGTTTAGCGCTTTCGTCAAAAGTACATAAAATTGACTTCTTCAAAACTACATGACACACATAATGCTGATTTAAATAGCCTGCCCTACTCAACAATTAGTCAAACAAGAAAGATGTCATTTCCTGCTAAAAAATGTAATTTCCTGCTAAAAAGTATGTCATTTCCTGTTAGAAAAAGATATCATTCCATGGTAAAAAAGTACCACCCCACTAAAATAATACAACTGAATTATTGATCCATTGATCCCCCAAAAATAGAGCTTATGTTAAAAACATTACATAAAAAAACAGCTTTTAGTTTTAACATAGAACTAATAGAAATGTTATCATTGAGCCCAGGTGGCACACATGCATTTAACCTTATTTGCCATGTGAGCTCTGAAAATTCAAGAAAATCATTGAAAATCACAAAAGAACATTGGGTGCATCTTCCACATTTGAAAGTACCACCTAGTCTAGATGCAAATTATGCTTTTGATGTCAAAAAATCAGTAGTGAAAGGTAACAATAATGCCCTGCTATAGTTATAAAAGCATCATTTGTGTTTGTTGGAACATGTTTCATATTGATGAGAATATCATTAATAAACTATGTGAAAAACCCCTGGTGGTGTACAAAAAGTGTACATCTTTCAAAGGTTTAGTTGAAAGATAAAAGGTGGCATCTGGACTAGGTGGTACTTTCAAATGTGGAAGATGCATTCAATGTTCTTTTGTGATTGATGCCGAATTTATTAAACTTAGGAATTTTGGTAAAATCACTACACATAAAAAGTATTATTGTTACACCAAGGGGGTTGTATATGTTGCATCCTGTACAGGTTGTGACTGATACTATGTGGGTAAGACTGTCCAAGCTTTAAGACAACGGATCTATCAACACAGTTATGATATTAACAAACATAGGGAGACCAACGCCTTATTTAAGCATATTAAATTATATTCCACACACTGTTTCAAGTTTTTTGTATTAGTGCAGGTTGACTTGGGTACAAGGTGTGGACCTGTCGATGATTTTCTTGAAATTTAGAGCTCAAGCGGCAAATAAGGTTGAATGCATGTGTGCCACCTGGGCTCAATGATAACATTTCTATTAGTTCTATATTAAAACTAAAAGCTGTTTTTTTATGTAATGTTTTTAACATAAACTCTATTTTGGGGGATCAATGGATCAATAATTCAGTTGTATTATTTTAGTGGGGTGGTACTTTTTTTAGCATGGAATGATATCTTTTTCTAACAGGAAATGACATACTTTTTTAGCAGGAAATGACATTTTTTAGCAGGAACTGACATCTTTCTTGTTTGACTAATTGTTGAGTATGGCAGGCTATATAAATCAACATTATGTGTGTCATGTAGTTCTGAAGAAGTCAATTCTATGTACTTTTGACAAAAGCGCTAAACTCTTATTGTGGTGGAATAAAACTGTTGGATTTTTATTTTTGATGCAGTACTCTTGGTTATTTACTCCATTCAGCTTTTTTTGGGTTTGGATATTTTCGTTTTACTTAACATTGATATTTGGCCATCACACAGAAATTATTTTCTCTTTCTCTTTCCCAGAACTTTGCTTCTAAGGAGGACAGTTTCCTATTTAGGATTCAAGCACTGAGCAGTACCACCATTACACTGTAGAGGTTTAGTTTGGCAACACTGACAGATGAAACAGGTTTACACTTCCTAAAAAGGCAGGGTGGGGAGTAGAGAAAATCCTGGCAAATATATAAAAGCCCTAGGACAGTCAGCAATCTCCTTCCAGGCTGGTACATATTGAATCCTCCTAGAAAGACATCAGCAGTTGAGCTAACAGTTGAAGTCAGTCTTGTTTTGTTTATACTCAAGTCTTAACTGTAAGACAATGGAATGCATCATTATGAACCTCATAAACTTGGACATTGGCAGCCTAAACTCATTCAGGCCAAATGGGAGTGTGAAGTATATATATCTTGTCTGCTTAATGTGGTTGACTTTTTGAAAAGGTCATTGAGGCCCTGGGCAGGGGCAGGTCAGTACACACAGCTTACCTCAACCTAGTTATAGATTTTGACACCATTCCTTACTCAGGCATCGTGGGTAAACTTGTAGGCGTAAATGTTAACCCTTATGTTACCTGATGGCTAGCAAACTGGCTGACAGGGAAAACCCAAAAAATCAAGACTGGGGGGCACAGTTTTGTAAAAAAAAGTGCTTGTTACGAGTGGTGTCCTCAAGGACTAGGTGCTGGTGCCACCCCTGTTTGGTATTTAATTCTCTGATATTCAGGCTGATATCAAAGACCTTTGGCTGACTAAGTTTAGATGGTTATAAGGTTTGAGCCATCACCAACTTCCCTGAGGACTCAGATTCTATAAGAAGGCCTAACATATATAAGTAAATAAATGGTGACATAACAATGGTCTCAAGCTAAGTGACAAAATGTATAGTATTGTACCCTTTGGCAAATAAGAACACCCTTGTTATTACCACATTAATGGTACCCCACAAAACAAACATGCGTGGCAGAGACCTGGACACATTTGTTAATAAGGAGCTCTTTCACCATCATGCAGTCACAGCTGTCAGGAAATGTACCTATTAGGCTCAGCTCATTACTAATAGTATTTGATCCTGGTCCAAGGATGCTGCCATACCTGTCTACTCCTCTTTTATTAGGTCCATAATTGAATACAGTGGTCCATTTGGCATGTATGTGTCCAAATATTTCATCCAACATGAAAGATTCCAGTGCTTCCTCATAAAGAAAATCTAGGGCCTGGATTCCATTACCTTTGCAGAACACCTTGGAGCTCCATTGCTCTTCACTGTCTCCTATGGAATCCTTAATATTTAAGAGCTTCTGTCCTTGGTGCCTGGCTTGGAATACTTCTAACACCATCTGACATACAAAGCTGATATAAGTATATTTTGTGCACTTGCTATAACTGTTTCAGTGATATTTAATAATTCTATGGTTAGTGTTGCAAAGTTTGTGTGTTAAACTGTTTTTTTTTTGGCTTACTCTGAACACTTCTGTGGCTGGCTCCATTTGATTTTCCCTCCCACTCATTGTTGTGTTCTTATAACTTGGTGGCTTTTGCCTTGCCTGCCTGTTATAAATTTGTTATTGGACACTCCTCCCAGTCCCATTGCATTAGCTCTTTCAACTGAGTACAGTGAGACTGTTTGGGAAGGCCCACCCCCTTAGCTCTTAACCTTGAGTTATCTTCTTTTTCCTCCCTTTCTACTTGACAAGAAAAAAATCTTACACTCCATTCAGCTGCTTTTACTGTATTTTACTGTATTTATACTGTATCTTTTTCTACTTTAATACTTTATTTTGCTTTTACTGCTGTTCTTAAGTGTTCAATTGCATTTATACTGCCTCTTTTATTACTGCTTGTCAGTAACCTGATTACACTGGGAACATTGTTTTACTGAATTGCTGCTTTATATATATATATATATATATATATATATATATATATATATATATATATATAATATTTTGCTGTTGTGACTGTGATTTTAAGCACTTTAAATTTCAGATACCTCTACTTAGCATAGGCTAGAATCAGGCTTATGGAGTCTAGACTGCTTTGTATCACTTGAGCACTAAAACCAGCTCTTTACTGAGATACTGAAAGATCTGAGGCATCTGTTGCTTCCAACTAACTATAAATGTTTGTTTCTGCTCTTATATTGCACTCTTAATTAGTATTTGCATTCTGTCTGTTTGAATTGTTGGAACTGTTTTTGGCCACATTTTACCATATACTGTATTATTTCGGCTGTAACATAGCCCAGTTCCAGGCTTGCTGTTTCTGGGTTTGTTTTCTTTTGTTACCTCTGAGCATCAAATTCAAGCCATTTTTGTTGGTTAAGGCCTTTCTGCACCCTTGTGTCTGGGTCCCATCTACTTGAGTGTGATTGGACTAGAGCTCAGATTGTGCATCCTTATTTGCTGAGATCATAGGAGGCTACAAGGCTAATGTCCTTGGGGCCTGTACAAGCCTAGCCAAGAGTTTATCCTCAAAAAAGAAACCTCAGTCAGCACCTGTCGCCTGTGTCTATGAGGGACACAGGTAGAACCCCTGGAACAGATTTGTGGTTTCCCATCCACTAGTTTGAGTTATAAGGGTTATTTATTGTTTTATATAAGCCACGTGTCTGCGCTTCTTGTATGTACAGTAGATATAACAAGTTTACACAGCCCTATTAAAATGCCAGGGTTTTGTGATATAAGAAATGAGACCACAATAAATCATTTCAAAACTTTTCCCACCTTTAATGTGATCTATAACCTGTATAATTAAACTGAAAAGCAAACAAATCTGTTAAGGGAAAAATATAAAAAATAAAAAGCATACAATACACTGGTTGCATAAGTATGCACATGCTTAAACTAATACTTTGTTGTGTGTGCATACCCTTAAACTAATACTTTGTTGAAGCACTTTTAGATTTAATTACAGCATTCAGTCTTGGTTACACACCTGCCATCAATTAAAGAGGCTCTGATTAACCCCAAATAAAGTTCAGCTGTTCTAGTAGGATTTTCCTGACATTTACTCAGTTGCCTGCTACACCAAAAGCCATGGTTCATAGAGAGCTTACAGAGCATCAAAGGGATCTCATTGTTGAAAGGTATCAGTCAGGAGAAGGGTACAAAAAAAATTCCACAGCATTGGATACACCATGGAACACAGTGAAGACAGTCATCAAAAAGTGGAGAAAATATAATATAGCAGTGATTTTGCGAAGAACTAGACGTCCCTCCAAAATTGATGAAAAGACATGACAAAAACTGGTCAGGGAGGCTGACAAGAGAACTACAGCAGCACTGAAGGAGCTGCAGGAATTTCTGTCAAGTACGGGTTGTATACTACATGTGGCAACAATCTCCCATATTCTCCATATGTCTGGACTATGCGGTAGTGTTGCAAGACAGAACCCTTTTCTGACACAGAAAAACACCCAGGCCCAGCTAAAATTTGCAAAACAATACATCAAGTCTCCCAAAAGCATGTGGGAAAATGTGTTATAGTCTGATGAGACCAAGGTTGAACTTTCTGGCCACAATTCCAAAAGGTACGTCTTGCGCAAAAAAACAACACTTTGCATCACCAAAAGAACACCATCCCCATGGTGAAACATGGTGGTGGCAGTATTATGCTTTGGAAATGTTCATCGTGTTACCCTGCTGCAGTCATCACACTTGGGTTATCCTGCCGTCAGGCGGTCCCGCAGTCGGCCCGAATTCCAAAGTCTTGGTCTGGCGTCAGTTGCTGTCGCTTCTTCCCTGACATCAGAGTGCCAGGGGTATATCAGAGGCATCTGACACCATTTTCTTCAGTCTTTCTTGCCGCGCATTGCCCGAAGCAGAAGCAGTTCGCAAGTGCCGGTCGGCCGACACCTGAGATTTTCAAATCGAGTTTCAGTCCGAAGTCTTCAAAGCTAAGTAACCCATTGGGGAATCTTGCCTCAGTCCGTTGTCAGAAAAAGTTAATAATTGCATTTGTTGTGGGAAGCAAATACCTCATAAGGACTTTCATTCTTTTTGTATACCTTGCCTAGGCCCAGACCACGACATCACTGGTTGTCGGTTTTGTGCTAGGTTCAATAAGCGAACTATAAAGCAACGCTTTAATTTTGCACTGCACTACTTCGGTAGAAAATTTAATTACACTATGCCGTCGGAGCAACCGACTACCGGCGTGCATAAAAAACGCAAGGATAAAGACAGGCAGCCTAAATCCAAGCCAGACTCCGAGGCCTCGGCTGGGCCGGTCACTGGTTCTCCCGTTTTCAGTGAGGTGCCTACGCAGCCCCTGGCTACCACTGAATTGGATCCCCAGTCCGCTTCGGATCCCCCAGCAGAGAGTTCTAGGCCGACGCAGCCATTATCTTTAGGACCTACCGACGACATTGCAGTAGGGGAAGCCGGTGCTGTAGAAACACCTTCGGTTTCTGAAGGTGTCTTCAGACCAACTACTCTCACCATAAAATCTTATGCTAAGCTTAAGACTCCTCTAAAACCAAAAAAGCCTACACTTCAGTATCCAGGTCAAGGCCCTATGCCTAAGAAACAGATGCTTAAAATGGCTAAAGATTTGATTTCTTTGATCAGGGGTTCCCAACACCCCCCCCCCGACAAAAGGCCTAGACAAGAGGAGGATTATGCCTCCTCCTCTGATTAAGTGTCTGTTTCCTCAGGCTCCTCTGAGGAACAGGATTACTCCTTTCCCCCTTATGAAGATTCTGATACTGAAGACTCCATTCTCTCAGCTTCTCCCCCTGAAGATTATTCCTTTGGGGGAACCTTACATACCATGAGGGAACATTTCCACTGGGAAGGTCAGGACTACTCCGACTCAAAGAAAAGGCTCCGAGAGTTTATTTTACTCCCCCAGCACAGACCACTTGCTATCCCCCCAGTTTTGGACATTGTGGATGATGTTTTCTTAGAATCTAGTCTAAATCCAGATTCTCTGCCTCCTGCTCCAGCCAAACCAGATAGATACTATAGAGTGCCTGACTCACACAAATTCCTTTACAAAAGCCCTGTTGCTGATCCAGAGACAATCTCCCAGGGTCAAATCCTGTACCCTCAGAAAGGGACTCCAGATCACTAGATAGGTGGGGAAGAAGGTTTACACCTCAACTACTCTAACTATGAGAGCACTACATTGTCAATTTCACATGCTTAAATACCAGCAATTCCTAATGGCTCAAATAAAACAAAAGATGGGCACGCACCCTCAACAGTCTGAATTCAAGGAAATGCAAGATCTGTTGCATACAGCTGAACAGGTGGGCAAACATACTTTACAATGTGGTTTTGATGCCTTGGAAGCTTCCTCTAGAGCAGCTGTTACTGGGTCTGTTATACGTAGGCATGCTTGGTTAAAGGAACAATCTCTGCCTGATCGTGTTAAAGCAAAGTTACTGGATGCACCCTTACAGCAGGATGTCTTATTTGGGGTTAAAGCAGAGGAGGTTTTAAAGAAAATGGAGGATAAGGCAAAATATATGCAGACGGTCAAAGATTTCTTACAGGCACAGCCCCCACACTTCAGCAGAAATTGGTCAACAAAAAATTGGTCCTTTCCAGCTTCTGACAGACCACAGAGGAGTAAATACAGGCGTCCAAGGGGCAGAGGACAAGCACAAATCCCTTACAAACCTCGCCAATGGGGCACTGCAAAACAGAAGGGAGGAGAAGACAGGTCCCAAACTACTAGAAGGCAAACACAATGACTTAAACCTCAAACTGCCAAGCAAAACTCTCTTGGCAGCTCCCTTGGGAGGAAAATTAGCACTTTTTGCAGACAACTGGCACATCATCACAAAGGACAAATGGGTCCTAGACATTATCTCACACGGATACAGATTCCATTTCCACACCTTGCCAAGGATAAAAGGAATGCCAAACCTGCCACAAAATCAATGGGCAGAGGCACAAAACCAAATTACAGCTCTCATAGACATGAGAGCCATTCATCTGGTACCTACACAGGAGCAAGGCCAAGGATTTTACTCAAGGCTCTTTCTAGTCCCCAGAAAGGACAATGCTTGGAGACCCATTCTGGACCTTTTAATTTTAAACACCTTCTTGCAAGTACCCAAATTCAAGATGCTAACACTACAGCAGCTTCTTCCCATGTTGGGCAAGAAAGCTTGGCTAGTAACATTGGACCTCAAGGAGGCATACCTGCATGTCCCTATCAGACAAAATTGCAGAAGATACCTCCGTTTCATTGCAAGTTCAACCCATTACCAATTCTCTGCACTGCCCTTTGGCTTATCTACTGCGCCCAGGGTCTTCACAAAATGCCTGGCACCAGTAATTGCATACTGCAGACAAAGAGGAATTCAAATATACCCATACCTGGACGACTGTCTCATCCAAGCAGAAAGCAAGGACATTCTCTTACAACACCTGGCTTTTGTAAAACATATTCTAAGTTGCCTAGGGTACACAGTAAACGAAAAGAAATCAAAACTAGTGCCCTCACAAAATATGACATTCCTGGGTGCCAGCTTGAATACAATGGCCCAGATGGCTTATATGATGCCAGACAATTAACTCAATACTTCAGAACAATGGCAACAAAGACCCAACTCCCTGCAAGAAAAATTCTGCAGGCCTTGGGCTTCATGGCATCTTGCATACTACTAATACCATTTGCAAAACTGCATATGAGGAAATTACAATGGTACCTAAAAAGCGTATGGACTCAACACAGCCACAGCTTGGAAACAATGATAACTCTCATTCCCTGCCTTCAACAGGAGTTTCTATGGTGGTCACAGGCATGACACCTCAACAAGGGTCAGCCTTTCACCCTACCCCCAGCCAGGCAAACTATGACAACAGATGCATTGGACTATGCATGGGGGGCACTCATGGCAGGACGGTGCGTTCAAGGCATATGGACAGCAGATCAAAGGAATCTGCACATCAATCAAAAGGAAATGCTAGCTGTACAAAATGCTCTGACAGCCTTCAAGGACCTCTTACATTCAGGACAGCTTATCATAAGGACAGACAACACCACAGTAATGTGGTACATAAACAAACAAGGGGGTACACACTCCTACCCTCTATGGAGGCAAGCAATGACCTTGTGGAACACAGCACTGTCTTACCAAGTTCAATTACAAGCTCAATTCCTGCCAGGAAAAAAGAACACTTTGGCAGATGACCTAAGCAGAAACATCATGGATCCCCACGAGTGGAAACTGGATCCACAAGTATTCGCAATGATAGCTCAAAAATGGGGGCTCCCAGACATAGACCTGTTTGCCAGCCCTCAAAACTATCAGCTAACAAAATTTTGCACAAGGACTTTTCACCATCAAGCTTGGAAAGTGGACGCACTCTCATTCAGTTGGAAAATGCTAACAGTATATGCCTTTCCTCCATTACCCCTTCTCACAAAGGTGCTACTGAAAGTCAGGATGGAGAGACCCCGAATGATACTCATTGCCCCAGACTGGCCACACCAGCACTGGTACCCACTATTAAGGAATATGGCCCAGGGCCCACCATGGATTCTACCACAAATTACCCACCTGCTCACACAGCGAGACAATCAGATTCTACACAGCCAGCTCAAAACCTTAAACTTGGCTGCATGGCAAATCACCTAAGCAACCAGCCAGCTCCTCTCTCACAAGCTGTTATGGATGTTATTCTGGAGGCCAGGAGGCCCAGCACCAGGAAAGCCTACTCAGACAAATGGAAAAGGTTTTGCGCCTGGAACCAAGCTAAAGGCCAAAATACCCTTCAGCCTGACATACCTCAGATTCTGCAATATCTAACTGAGATGTTACACAAAGGGCTTTCTTTTTCATCTATTAAAATCCATGCCTCAGCTATTTCTGCTCACTACAACACGTATCCTCCCTTATTTTCACATCCACTCCTAAGGCAGTTTCTCAGAGGGGCCAAAAACATTAGGCCTCCCAGGAGAGCACCAACACCTACTTGGGACCTCAACTTTGTTCTGGAAAAACTCACGCTACCTCCTTTTGAGCCAGCTTTCTCAGCTGACTTAAAGTTTATATCATGGAAGACTGCCCTGCTGCTAGCAATTACTTCAGCTAGAAGAGTTTCAGAGCTTCAGGCACTAATGGCAGTAGAGCCTTTCCTCATTTTTCATCAAGACAGAGTTTCTCTACAAACTAAGCCCTCCTTTATGACTAAGGTGGTATCCAGTGTGGCTCTAAATCAAACCATCCATTTACTCACCTTCTTTCCAAATCCACAGAACAAAGGAGAAAGACTCCTGCATTCCTTGGACATTCACAGGCAGCTACGTTACTACTTGGATAAAACTAAGGTTTTCAGAAAATCTGACCATCTTTTTGTATCCTATGCTACAGCATCACAAGGAAAGGCTATCTCAAAACAGACCATTTCCAAATGGATAGGACATTGCATACATTTTTGCTACACACACCATGGAAAACCAGTTCCTGCTACCATAAGGCCCCACTCTACCAGGACAGCAGCTACATCTACAGCCTTCCTCAGGGGGGGGTGCCAAGCAAGGATATTCTGGAAGCTGCAACTTGGAGTTCAGTACACACCTTCACCAAACATTACCACTTACCACTTTACTCTAAGACTAGAGCTGGCTTTGCCACTGCAGTTTTGCAGGGCCTTCTAGCCTCCTCTAACCCTGTTTGACTCCACGTCCCATCCTTAGCTTTGGGATTCTACCCAAGTGTGATGACTGCAGCAGGGTAACATGATGAACATAGTACAGTTTTGTACCTACCATAAATGTAGATGTTCAAGTGTATACCCTGCTGCAGTCCAGGTTACCCTCCCTCCACCCCCTCTGAACTAGCTGAACTTATCTCTACCACTCTATTCTATACTACCTCTGTGGTGTATTTGCTTGTGCCTAAGGGTTTTGTTTTATTTTTCCATATAGCTATGTGTGTGTGTATATATCTATATATATATATATATATATATATATATATATATATATATATATATTTTTTTTTTTTTGCCTACCTATTAGGGGCACCTGACATCTAGGGCAGGAAAAACTGAAGAAAATGGCATCAGATGCCTCTGATATACCCCTGGCGCTCTGACGTCAGGGAAGAAGTGACAGCAACCGACGCCGGACCAAGACTTTGGAATTTGGGCCGACTGCGGGACCGCCTGACGGCAGGATAACCCAAGTGTGATGACTGCAGCAGGGTATACACTTGAACATCTGCATTTATGGTAGGTACAAAACTGTACTTTGCTTTTCTTCAGCTGGAACTGGGTCTTTAGCCAAGGTGGAGGAAATTATGAACTGTTCCAGATACCAGTCTCTTTTGACCCAAAACCTTAAGATATCTACTGGAAAGCTGAAGATGAAGTGGAATTTCACCCTTCAGCATGACAATGACCTCAAGAATACATCCAAATCAACAAAAGAATGGCTTCACCAGAAGAAAATTAAAGTTTTGGAACCCCCCAGCCAGAGCCCAGACCTAAATCCAATAGAAAATCTGTGGGGTGTCCTGAAGAGGGCTGTGCACAAGAGATGCCCTTGCAATCTGACAGATTTGGAGCGCTTTTGCAAGGAAGAGTGGGCAAATATTGCCAAGTCAAGATGTGACATGCTGATAGACTACTATCCAAGAAGACTGAATGCTGTAATTAAATCAAAAGGTGCTTCAACAACAGTGTGTACACTTATGCAACTAGCGTATTGTATGTTTATTATTTGTTATATTTTTTCCCCTAACAGATTTGGTTGTTTTTCAATTGAATTGTACAGGTTATAGGTCACATTAAAGGTGGGAAAAGTTTTGAAATTATTTATTGTGGTCTCATTTTATATATCACAAACACCTGGCATTTTAACAGGGGTGTGTAAACTTTTTATATCCACTGTAGCAGTAGTCACCGTTGGCGGTTATGTTAACAAATGTTTTGGTTGTTAAATGTTCCCTTAGCACTTTGCTTATGGCCCTTCAGAGTTTTTTTGTGGCTCAGTTCTACTGTCATGTAGAACACTAAGTCCAGCCTCAGAGGTTCCAGCACACCTCTTACCCACAACCTATTCCTAAGTGCGACCGCTCCTCCTGACCATATAAATTTACTTAACACTGTGGATGTACAATTTCCAACAGTTTCTTTAGCCAGCTTGGACAACATGGGCATCCTGAGACAGTGTAGTAACTGCCTCATGTTCAGCAACAACCCTCTACTCCTAGACCACACAAACTCAACATCTGAGAGATGCAACTATATTAAGAACCTCAAATCAATGCTCTCTCACACATCGGTCAGTACATATGACAATGAACAGGTCGTCAGTATGCACACCTCATTTCCTACTCCACCCAAACCCACATCCCACATACCTACATATGTGGAGGTTCTCATCAGAAACATACCTAAACACCAGAGACCTGCTGAACACAAACAGAAGTATGCTGCACTTATTACTTCCTCTGCAGAACACAGTACACATAATGGATCACGTACCAGTGTCTCACGTGTCAAGCTCTTAAGGCAAAACACAAAACCAAACATATTAATCATAGGTGATTCCATCATGAGACACACAGATGTCCCTCTCACCAGGCTGGATAAGGAGAAGCTCACTGTCTGTCAGGTGCCAGGATCCACCATATCACACATGCACTCAAGTCTCTCAACAACAGGTACTGTTATGACTCTGTTATAATCCATGTTGATGTGCACAACTTGAGAAGTACCTCTCTGGAATATATGAAGAGGTACATGATTGAGCTCTTGGATTATGAGTCTCAGGCTGGTATGTCCCTAACCTTAAGCAGCATTTTACCTTCATCTAGGATTATGCCTCAATACAAACAGAAAAATGATTGACTTCAATAATTGGCTTAGTTTCTGGTGCCATTCCAAGGAGATACAGTATCTGTCAGCCTGAGATGACATAATCGACAGACTTCGATGCTTTGCCAGAGATGGTCTTCATCTGTCACCACTGGGATTTTGGCTACTGGCCAAGGCTCTTGCCACCTATGTAGTGTGTTTTTTTCAGCTGTGTCTCAAGGACAAAATAACTGACATAAAAACGTCAGCAAAGAACCTCTTCATTTTGCTGCTAAACACTAGGGATCTTAACATGAAATTGCATTCACTGGAATCAGTCCTCACTTTGGAAGATATAAACATTTGTGCAGTCATGGAGACCTGGTTCAAGGCTGTGGAGAGCACCCCAGCCATATTGGGCTACACCTCCTTCCACACATTCAGACCAAAAACTGAAGGTGTGAAAACTGATGGAGGAGGTGTATCAATATTCATTAAAGATAACTATACCTCCAGATTGGTTAGACAGCATAATTCCCAGGAGATACTTCAGGTGCAAATAACTGTTGGTAGGACACCTGCTCAAGTCATTGCCAGCTACAGGACACCCTCCATGAATCAGGACACCCACTCTGCATATTTGGATCTACTTGAGTTGGGTGATTTTAACTACCCATTCATTTACTGGGGAAATTACTCATGTGGAAACTCACTTGCCCAAAGGTTCCTTGACTTCATTAACTGCAATGCCCTGGACCAGCTAGATGGCACCCCCACAAGGAATGCCAACACATTGGAGCTGGTGCTTACCAATATGGGGGACCACTGTAGCACCCCCATAGTGAGGTCTTCCCTAGTGAGATCTGACCATAAATCAGTCCCATTTGAAGTTACTATCAAACCTGACCCCACTATAACACAAACAAAACTAAAAAACTAAAAAAGAGGTGCTTTGAACACAAACAAAACTAAAAAACGTCTCCAAAGCACCTCTTACAGGATGATATAAATAGCTTCACTGTACCTCCTCCCCCAGATGGAACTGGCAACTATGCCAAGTTCTACACAAATGCTTTATACAAACACCTGAGCAACTGCATTGACTCAGTCATACTTGATAGGACCAAAACAAGCTCCTCAAGGAAGAGCAAACCTCTCTGGTGGACAACTGTCATTAACAGGCTTTACAATAAGAGGAAGAGATTGCTGTCTAAGAGTAAAAGGGAGTGAGCCCAAAACTGGAAACACTCCCTCCTCAGCTTAAACAAGCAAATAAGACTCCTTGTGAAGTCCTCCAAAGCTAACCACAAGTCCAAATTGGCTTCATCAACTAAGAATAACCATAAGGTGTTATTTGGTTATATCCATAACCTAAAAGGAAAGGCTCAAGTTTGTGCTGGACTGGTAGTTAATGATACCACATATACCAAGCTTGTGGACATTGCTAACCTGTTAGCCAACAGGTTCCCCTTTCCCAAGACATCCCTATCACCTGTCCTCTACCCTGTATCTCTAAAGAGTAGGTCATGAATGCCCTTTCTAAGGTCAAAAACACAGCATCCATGGGACCTGATAACATCCAAGGTTGCATCCTACATGGGCTCAAACAAGAATTAGAAATGCCATTGGGTACTCTTTTAAATAATAGGTTAAGCACTGGCTTTGTCCCAGCTGAATGGAAAAAATGCCACTGTTATCCCCTTGTACACAGGTGGTGATTCCACTGACCCCAGGAACTGTAGACCTATTTGCTTGACTAGCCTTATCTGCAAGACCATGGAGCGAATCATCATGGACCTCATCAACAAAAGACATTTGTAAACTCCAAACAATTGACCCTACTAAATTTGGATTTGTCAAAGCGATCATGCCAGTTAAACCTGGTGGATTTCTTCAAGACAGTCACCAAGACCCCTTCATGAGGGGAAATCTGTGCGTACAGCCTACCTAGATTTAGCCAAAGCTTTTTACAATATCCCCCACTCAGGCATAATTGACAAACTCACCCAACTAGCTATCATCCTGTGTATCATTAGATGGGTCACTAACTGGCTCACTGATAGAACCCATTTAGTTAAAATAGGAGAATCCACCTCCAACAGCAGACCTGTAACCAGTGGTGTTCCACAGGGATCAGTCCTGGGACCTCTACTGTTTGGAATCTATTTCTCTGAAGTGCAAGCTAAAACTAAAGGTCTATGGCTAACAAAGTTTGCTGATAACTGCAAACTGGGAGTGATCATAGAATCTCCAAACGGTGTCAACATCCTACAAGAGGGTCTTACACAAACAAATAACTGATGCCAAAGTCATGGCCTTAAACTCAATGCAAAAAAATGTATTATCATCTCTTTCAGTAAGTGTGATGTTCCTGCTAACTACCACATCAGTTTTAACATCTTAAGTATGCACTCAGTGGTGCGAAATCTGGGCACACAGGTTGACAGCAACCTTACCTTTGTTCACCATGTCTCCACAGTGGTAAGAAGGGCTTTTTATATTGCTCATCTCATAAGTAAGGGCATTACCTCCAGAAAAAATAAGTTATAACCTCCCTGTACTTTTCCCTCATCAGGCCAATAATTGAGCACAATGCCCCTTTTGGTATGTACCTTTCCAAGCACCTGCAGCAATTGGAGAGAACACAAAGGTTTATCACAAGGAAAATTGAAAGTCTTCATCATCTGTCCTATGAGGACCATCTGGACCATCTGAAATCCCTGTCACTTTATTCTGTTTCATACAGACTACTCAGAGGCAATCTCTGCTTTGCATATAAGGCAATCTTTGACCCTGCTTTATTGGAAATGCTACATATCCATAAGTCAAATGGTACACGGATTACTTGCTCTAATGACCTTAACCTGGTTTGTGACATTAATAGAACCTGCTGGGGGAACAGATTTGTCTCCCAGAGGTTACCACACATTTGGAAGAGACTCCTGCTTCATGTCAAGCAGAGCACCTCATTGGCCCTCTTCAACTGTTCAAATTTTCAGTGCTAATAGACAAACAGCTATTGATTGTTTTTTGAGCTTTCTTGCGCCTCGGGTATAGCCCCGCTCCATTTGCCCTCTCTATGCTTGGGCTCATTTTGCTCCCCACACACCCCCATATCATTTCCTTTAAACCTAACCATTAACATCCACTCTGCACCCTACTTTCCCTTCCTGTTCTCCACAAAAAACATAACTAACCCTTCTCCTCTCCCACACTACACTTGCAAACTATTACTTCTCCTTTCACTACCCACATTACTCCTACCTCCCTACTCAAACATCTCCTAGGCAACACACTCTCACATACTTACCTGCAAAATAAACCTACTAACTCACCAATCACCAATCTCAGTACTCTAGCACTCCATACTCTTACCCATCATTACCCTTTTTGTTGTACTACCTCCATTACTCTCCCTTCACACTGTCACCTGACTTAATATCCAGTTATCTGCTATTCTCAAAGTTCCCACAATACCTCATTCTAGTGATAACTCATCTCCTTATCATTCATTTGCTATTTTTGCTTCTGTCTTTTCAACTGAAACTCCTCTTCCTAAAATCAAAACTCTCCCCACTTGCACCACATTCCCTGAAAATAAAACAACATATTTTATCTTTAACTTATACAAATATAACTGCCACTACTACCCTAATGTTCTTCTACTTGCAGGAGATATTTATCTCAATCCAGGTCCCACTCAACACAACTCCACCTATAACTATAGCCCCACTAACCTATAGACCTCTGCCCTCCCAAACAAACAAATCTTTTACTCAATAAACACTAGAAGTATATTAAACAAGGTTAATGAGCTTCATGCTTGGATCTCAAGCCACAACCCTGATGCCATCACCCTAACAGAAGCTTGGCTAAAACCCCAACACCATGACAAAGACTTTCTCCCTCCTGCCTATAGTACGCTGTGCCTTGACCACCAAAAGTAAAAGAGTGGTGGAGTTGCCATTGTTTACTCTAACCACCTTACTCTGACAACTACTAAAAAAACTATCCAGCCCTTTTCCCCTGCTGAACTACTGACAGCCAACCTTGTACTTAATACCCATACCACCATTACAATAGTAGCAACCTACATTCCCCTCGGGGATAACTTACCCCTGCTGGAAAATATACTCCTACTTCTCTCAGCATTTTCCTAATGAAATCATTAATGTCCTTCTATTCCAATGTTGCAGTATTCATTGGTGTGGAATTTTCCACCTCAGATGATCTGGCATCGACTCCTATACAAAAGCTTTTGCCTGGCTGCTGTAGGTGCATGGGACGTCACACATAAGGCCATAAACCAGGGACCTTAAATGTGACGTCTGCACTCACAGACTTCAGAACTTTTCAACCGCAGATGATGTCACTTTAGTTATTCAGCTCCTACTCACGATTTCTTTGAAAAGATAAGTTCCCCATTGGGGTTTTTTGTTTTCTATTAATATTGCGTGTGCTTGGTTTGCAGTAGTTTATTGGCCGATGTCAGCTTAAAAAGGGAAATGTAATTGCATCCATCAGATACTGCACAAAGATACCCACAATAGGTGCGCATTTTGTCTAGGTAGGGAACACAACCATACGTCATGTTCCATTTGTCAGTCCTTCGTGCCCAAGACACTTCGCAGTCATTTGGCCGCATTAAATTTATCTCGAGAACCAGTGTCTTAAATGCCTAGCCCTTAGGATGGACCTTGAGTTGGTCGACCAACCCAAACTGCCCAGGAAGAAGGCCAAGGTTTCTAGGCCTGTTCCTTCTGCCACTCTGCTGTCGGACATCCTGCCGGTTTCCGATATGGGGGCCAAGGAACGCCCGATTTCTCCATCAGCTTCGATGGCTCCCATTTAGGAAGCTGTTTCTGCAGCCATGGAAAGCACATCAGTGGAGATTATTCAGACGTCGAGGGAGAACCTCTTGTTGTCCAACCATCTGAGTCATCTCCTATTGCAGGCCAGGCTTCAATCCCTAGGCCATCCCTGAAACCTACGCCTTCCAAGAAAAGACAGAAGTCAAAACATATCACTCTTCCATCCGAAGCACAGCCAGAGTGGCAGTCTTTTACAAAATTTCTTATGCAGGCCCTTAGGCCCACAGGCCCTGCTCCTTCCACCATCCCTGTGCTTAGCCCTCGTCCAGCATCTGCCTCTTCTCCCCAACATCCAACTATTCAAGAGGGAGAAGAACAACAATAGCAATATGATTCCTCCACAGAGGAATCAATCTCTTATGTGTCTCAAACTGCTTCCCCTGTTGACTACTATTCCCCAGATGAAGATTTAACCTTTGGGGAAACTATAACTAAAATGAAGGAGTACTTCAAGTGGGACACTACCTGATGTGTGACACCCAGAAGAGATATTTTGAACTTCTGCAACTTGAGTCTCCCTGTCCTTCAGCTATACCTCCTGTGCTCTCTGCCTTCTTGGACGCATTCAACTCTGTTTGTAAGAACCCAGACTCTCAATCCCCAACACCAAGAAGACCAGATAGGTTTTATAAGGTGCCTGATGACTAAATATTCCTGGTTAAACCTCCACTGGCAGATCCAGCTGTCATTGCTGTGGGTCTTGACAGACAATCCAGACAGGTACCTTCTGCCTCTCTCTTACCCACAGATAAAGACAGTAAAACCATGGATAGACTAGGCAAAAACTGTATACTTCCTTCACCCTGGTTTTCAGAACCATTAATTACCAAACACACATAGCAAAATATGCTCTCGACCTAGTGCCTCAGGCCTCTACCCTGCTAGCCTCTACACCTGACTGTTCTACTAAGTTTGACATCACATCAAAACTGTCCCTAGCCACCCAAGTGGTCAGACACTCCATCAGGTGTAGTTATGATGCATCAGAAGCCTCGGCCAGGTCTGCAGCTTCTGCATCTGCCCTCTGCAGATATCTCTGGCTACACTTACAACCTCTTCCAGAGGATTTCAAATCCAAAATTATGGATGCTCCACTGGACCACAACCTACTTTTTGGCAAAAAATTCAGCTGAGCTCTTCAAGAACTTTCAAGAGAAAAGCAAAGAGCTGCAAGACATCAAACATTTGCTGATGTCCCCCTTCCCTAAATACTACAGGAATTATCTTTCAAAAACCTCCTTTGTCAGGAGGATGCCTTCCACTTCTCATCCCTCCTCCTCCAGACCAAGAAGAGGATCCAGGAGACAGTCTTACTCCATACTAACTAACAACCATCCCCCCTCCAAACAGCCCTTTCCAGACAGAGGGGGCCCCTCTTCTGCGTGACTGCCTTGCCCACCTACCCTGTCTGCCCGCCTACCTCACTGCCTCCCCTTCTGGAAAACCATCACCTCAGACCAATGGGTCCTTTCCATCATTCAAAGAGGATACTTTCTAGCTTGGAGGGAAAAACCAAGGCCAAGAAACTTTCCATTCCCACCAGAAAAACAGCTCCACCTATTCCCTCTCATTCTGCAAGAGCTCCTCTCCCTAGGAACCATAGAACCAGTCCCTGTGGGCTAGAAGGAAAAGGATTCTATTCTTGTTTATTCCTAGTCCCAAAAAAGGATCATCCTTGGAGACCCATACTAGATCTATCCTACCTAAATCAGTTCCTAAATGTTCCATCCTTCAGGATGCTCTCTCTGCAAACCCTCCTGCCCTTGATACCACCCCAAGCCTTTATGGTCACTCTGGTCTTAAAGGAAGCTTATCTCCACATTCCTATCATGCACTCCCACAGAAAATTCCTGAGATTTACTGGCATTTCCTCACATTTTCAATTTACAGCCTTACTATTTGGCTTATCTACTGCTCCAAGAGTGTTCACACAATGTCTGGCTCCTGCCATTGTTTTTTTACAGAACCAAGGGTTTCCAAATATACCCTTATCTGGACGACATTCTCCTTCTAGTGGAATCAGAAACTATGATTCAAAGTTACCTACAATTCACCATGACTATCCTGAACAACTTGGGGTTCACCCTAAACCTTCCAAAATCCTCTCTGCACCCCCAGCTGGGCAAAGTTTTCCTGGGATGCAGGATAAGATCAGATTTGATGAGATCCTTCCTCCCACAGTGGTATTTAGGGAAGGGGGACATCAGTGCAGTCTGTCTCAAGTCACTTCCAAGAACTTCTTGAGGTATCCCACCTTTCCGCAAGGCAGTTACTACAAGTATTGGGGCTCATGGCAGCCACGATCCCCATGCTCCCTTTAGCCAGGATGCATATGAGAAAATGTCAGTGGTATTTAAAGAATGTATGGTGTCAGCACCAAAACTCCCTAGACAAACTAATCCCCCCTTCTGCCCTGCCCAAAGACAGAATTGAGGTGGTGGATCCAGCAAATCCTACTCAGCCAAGGCATTCCCCTACACCTTACTCTCCCTATACAATCCATGCACACAGATGCATCAGACCTAGGGTGGGGGGTAACCCTAAAGAATTTCAGGGTTCAAGAACCTTGGAACCCTCCCCTTCAAAAACAACACATCAACGTTGGGGAGATGACTGCCATCCTGCTGGCCCTTCAGGCCTTTCTCCACATCCTTCAACCAGTCCTTCTTCACATTCTTACAGACAACACCACAGTCATGTGGTACCTGACAAAAGCCCATCTCTTATGCCAGCTAACCCTACAGATTTCAGAGCTAGCTATCCAACACAATCTTTTCCTGCAGGCCTCTTACATCCCCTCTCAGGAAAACAAACAAGCAGACTTGCTCAGCAGAACATCCTCTCACCTTCACGAATGGATGCTAAACGGGGAATCCTTTTTAGACATAGTTCACCGGTAGGGCACACCTCAAGAGGATCTGTTTGCTGCCCCTCAGAACAGACAACTAAGCAAATTCTGCAAGCAGGGATCACACTCCATCAGCCTGGAGAGTGAATGCCTTCAGCTTTCCTTGGAAGGGGAGGTTCCTTTATGCACTCCCCCCAACCCTTCCCACTACTAAAAAAGGTCCTTCTGAAAATCAAAAAGGACCAACCAAAAATCTTGCTGGTGACTCCCTACTGGCCAAGGCAACACTGGTTCCATCTTCTTCACTCTTTAGCTAAGGACAATCACCACAAGTCACCCCACAAGGTGGACCTACTATCTCAGCAAAAGGGATCTCTTATTCACCCTCAGCTACAAATGCTAAATCTAACACTTTGGGTGATCAGCTTCTAATCCCTTACAGACAGCTCTACTTTGAGGACATGCTTTCAATCCTGAGGGAGACCAGGAAACCAACTACTAGAAAGACATACTTATCTAAATGGGAAATATTCTCTAAATGGTGTCTTCTTAAGGACAGGGACCCAATGCAGGCCAACCCCTACCTAGCCCTTCGCTATGTTTGTGATCTCATCAAGGCCTGACTAGCTTACTCCTCTGTGAAAGTCCACCTTTCAGTCATTTCAACCTGCTTACCTTACAGCCACCCCTGCTTTCCAGGCTGGATGTTACACTTTTCCTGAGAGAAGTCCTACATATTAGACCTCCAAGAAAACCCATTCCTCCTCCCTGGGACCTTAACTTTCCATTAGAAAAACTTACCTTACCTCCTTTTGAGCTGGCTAGTTCTGCCACCTTACAAATGTGTACTTGGAAAACCATTATTTTAGTGGCCATCTCTTCCGCTAGAAGAGTGTCAGAACTACAGGCCCTCATGGCCTGTCCTCCTTTCACCACCTTCCATAATGACAGAGTTACCTTATGCACAAATCCTTCCTTTATGCCCATAGTGGTAAATGAACTGTCCTTAAACCAATCCATCCAATTACCTACCTTCTTCCCAACTCCAACCAAAAAGGCAGAGAGGATCATTCATTCCCTGGATGTACACAAGCAGTTAAGATTCTACTTAGACAGGACTAAGCCCTTCAGAAAGTCTGACCAACTCTTTATCTCCTTTCACCCCAGGGCTCTGGGCAAGGCAGTCTCCAAACAAACCATTTCCTGTTGGATCAGGAAAGCTATCCTTTTTTGTTATTCACACCATGGCAAAGCCTTACCTCATGGTGTAAAACCTCACTCAACTGGGGGCATGGCTATCACCAAGACCTTTCTTAAAGACCTGGACACAGCTTCCATCCTGGAAACAGCTACCTGGTCTACGGTTCACACCTTCACCAAACACTACAAATTAGACCAAGTCTCCAGGGCCAGGGCAGGCTTTGCAAGAACAATACTGCAAAGATTCCTGGAATCCTCTACCTCTGCCTCCTCCAGTTAATTTTTCTAAGCTCTAGTATTCTCCCACACCAATGAATACTGCAACATTGGAATAGAAGGACATAGAATAGTTGTGTAAAATCTTACCATAACCATAGACGTCCTTCTCTTCCATGTTGCCATATTCCTTTCCCACCCTCCATACCCCCTATTCTTCTTTTACTGCAGGGTCTGGCCTCTGGCCACTTCTTCCCCTCCAGAAGGCTTATCTGTTCAACCTTACAGGGGCATTGTTCTTTCTGCTGGCATCTTATTCTCCTGACAGGCCACTCCTCTGGGCTTCAAGTTCTGAGGTCTGTGCTTGCAGACATCACATTTAAGGTCCCTGGTATATGGCTCTATGTATGACATCCCACACACCTACAGCAGCCAGGCAAAAGCTTTTGTATAGGAGCCAACGTCAAATCACCTGAGGCGGAAAATCCCACACCAATGAACACTGCAACATGGAAGAGAAGGACATCTATGGTTATGGTAAGATTTTACACAACTATTCTTTTTTGGTGATGTCAGTATTAATTGGTTAACTCTCTGTACCCCAAATTCTTCCTTACACATTAACTTGTATGGGTTTATGCAACTTATCACTGATGCCATCCATACCAGCAACTCTCATACACACAGCACCCTTATTGACTGGATTCTAGTCTCTCATCCCTCTAAAGATCACAATCCCAAAACCCTTCCCAACACACTAAGTGATCACGCCCCAATAAAAGTACTTAGATATATCCCTCACTTTACTAAACAGCATAGATTTATCACATGCCGCAAGCTTGCTAACTTCCACCCAGACACCTTTAAATCTCTTCTCTCTAAAGTTAACTGGAATTTCCTTACTCAACTCCCCCTCGATAATGCTGTCCTGTCTTTCAACTCCACCTTTCTCAGTATTCTTGACTCATTTGCTCCACTTCACACAGTCCATATTAAATCTAATATATCTCCATGAGTATCAAATTCTACCCACATCCTAATGAAAAATAGAGACAGAGCATGGAAAACATGGACCAAAATAAAGCTCCCTGCAGACTTGCTAAAATACAAAGAACTTAGAAATCAGACCAAAAAGTGTATTAATAAAGATAAAAGAGACTTCTACTATAATCCACTCTCAGATTTGAAATCTAACCCCACAAAAATTTGAAACTCATTAAACCACATACTACATCCTGGTGGTCCCTGCTCCCCCAATCCTTCTCCTGATAAGACTCCCAAGATACTGCCTCCACCTTCAACACATATTTCATTGACTCTTATATCCAAACTATTTAACCCCAGTGCCAACTAAGCTACTTTTAATAATATTTCAAACTATTCTCTATCAAATCCCACTATACTCTCATCATATTCTTTTTCCCTCAAACCTGTACCCATTAGCTACATCAAATCCCTACTTTCTAAACTCAAACCTTGCTCGGCTTCTACCGACAACATTCCTTCCCTTTTCCTTCAGTTAGCTGCTGACTCTCTTGCTCTCTCTGTATTTACCTTAATCAACTGCCCCATTTCAGATTCCAAAGTCCCTTCCATATAAAAACAAATTTTCACTCTACCAATACATAAAGGAGGTAACTTCTCAGACATCACTAATTTTAGACCAATTGCCATCCTCTCTCCTCTCTCTAAAGTTCTAGAAAAATGCATACATAAAGTTATGCACTACCTACTCTCTGAAAATTTGCTCACACCTACTCAACATGGCTTTAGACCAAAGCATAATACTACTACTGCCCTACTATCATTCCTTAATACTATATCCCTTGCCAGAGATAACAACAAACTTGTCTCCTCCTATTCTTTGATCTCTCTAAAACTTTCAACACCATCTCTCACCCTCTCCTTCTGCACAAACTAACCAACCTTAACTTCTCCCCTGCTACTGTTGCATGGTTTTCCAGCTACCTCAATGACAGATTTCAAGCAGTGAAGTCACAATCTGCACTCTCCCCTCCTCTCCCAGTTAAAATGGGTGTCCCTCAGGGTTCCATCCTTGGACCAGTACTTTTCATCATCTTCACTAATCTTCTTTATTCTTCCTGTCCTCAGTCATCATTGGTCCAATACGCCAATGACTCTACTGTCATCACTATTGCTGACTCTCCCTCTGAACTCATCTCTACAACACAGACTTACTTTAACTCAGTAGAAAAATGGCTCTCTGATAACCAGCTTATCCTAAAACCAAAAAAACTAAGCTACTGCTTTTTCTTCCTAAAATCTACAACCACATTAAATCCACTTTCACAATCCTGTCCTTCAATAACACACACATCAAGGTGGAAACTAGCACTAAACTCCTTGGTGTCATCATTGATGACCAACTTAAATTTGATCTACGCATTAACAACTGTGTGAAGAAAACTCATCAGAAACTAGGGCTCCTCTACCGCAACAAAAAGTTTCTCACCAGAGTGAAGCTAAAGTGCCTACCTCCTACCCAGTTTATTATATGGCTCTCAAATTCTTACTTACCTCAGTTGCACACTCCTTGCCAAACTTGACTCTACCTAAAACAAGATAGCCAAATTTGCAGCTCATCAAACTTACAAGTCACATCACTGTCTGTCACTCAAACACCTTAACTGGCTAGAACTACCTCACCAGCTTCTTCTCCCTCAACTCCAGATCACCCACTCTATCCTTTATCAGCCTTCTTATTGTCCTACCCTATCATCTGTCATCTCCCACTATTCACTTGCTACATCCCTCCGGCGATCTAACCTAGATCTGCTACAAATCCACAAACCTAAAATTAAGAAAGGATGTATTCTCTATAGCTATAATCCTTCCAAGGCCTGGAAAAAACTCCCACTAGAGATCAGGTCACTGAAGCAACTTAATCAATTCAAGCTAGCCATTGAAGAATACCTGTTAAGCCGATGGTCTTGCCTCTGTACCCACCCCCCTTAAACAGCTTATCAACCCTAACTGCACATCTCTATCTGCTGCCAACCTATATAACTTTCTCTAACTCTCTAGACCTTGTCTCACATTAACATTTCTATCCTAACCAATTTACTTAATTCTTATCTGCATAATGTAAGATTTTACGTCTGGTAATAAAACTATTGTTACTCTTTCTGAATGATGTAGGATTCTAAATCTGACAGACATAATGATTAGTTTACTGTAGTAAATCCTTGTTTTTCATGTATATGTTGCTTTGAATATTTTCTGTAAACTAGTTGTTGATTGTTTACTTATTTTTGTAAATGATAATCTGTAGAACACGTGGAACTTTTCTCTTTGGGCCTCTACTGAAAAAGGGCTACTTAGCTCAGTCGGACAAACCCAGTCAAGAAATGTAAAATAAATAAATAATAAATAAATAAAACACAGTCTGGATGTTTGGATGGGTAACCATAAATTCACCCCAGGGGTTCCACTTATGTGCCTCTTAGACAGGGGGGATAGGTGCTGATCGTGAATGTAAGGGTAAAACTTGGCTAGGCTTGTAAGGGCCCTAGGGTCATTAGCCTAGTAACCTCCTATGATCCTTGGAAGTGATCTCTTCCTGATCTACAAAACCCCATCATCCAGAGCAATCTTCACATTTTCAAAACTGGCAACACCATGAGCATCTATATTAAGAATTGTACCATTGTAACGTAAACCAAACCATGTGGCATAATAATCACTCAAAGAATTCCTCTGCTCTGGAGCAAACTTTCCTTCATGCTTTACAAAGCAGTTGCCTCACTCTCTTCAACCACATCTTGAATGACTGGATTGGTAACCATAAATACATCCATGGACTTGCTTCACAAATCCTCATGGAAAGGGGTAACAAGTAATGGAAATTAAAGTACCTGGGCTACAAATCAACTACTCAGTCAGTTATCTTGTAGCAACCTATGAACTTAGTGACACTTTTTTCTAAGAATCCATTTTTTTACTTCTGACTGTTTTCATTAGCGTTGCTTGCAGATTAGTTGACATTAAAGTTGTACTGTAGTGTATTTTCAAGATTCATCACCAACTTAATTCAGAAAGTCAGTAGTCTGAACTCAGAAGAACTTTAGTTCTGTGTTTCCAGAAAACAGCCAAAGTTATTTGAGTTTGGACTGCTGACTTATGGAGCAATCTGAGGAGCAGATTTTAAAACACACACACACACACGCACACGCACACGCGCACGCACGCACGCACGCACGCACACACACACACACACACACACACACACACACACACACACACACAGCTTTTTATTCACCTTATTCTCATGAAAAACTTCTATGAATGCCACATACAAATAAACTGTGCTAAGGCTATAGTCATTCTTGTGTTGAAACGTTTCCTGTTCATTTAAATCGGAAGCTTATGCCTGCAAATTGCAGTTCATCAGACTGTGCAGGTGCTTTTCAGTCTTTTCATTTTTTTCTGACTACAATCTTATTTTCTGCTCGAGTCAAATAAATGTAACATTCAAACTATGAAGTCCTATTTAAAATAACTATCTTCTTTTTTTCTTTTGGTTATCAGGAGGCAGTATTGTTCCTTAGCTCAGATGTTTGTAATTTTGTTACAATGCATAGCTTTATAGGTTTATGTATACAAGCTGCTGTTTCATGGTTATCAAGGACCTTGGGTGGCCTCATGAAAGACCTATACTTTTTTTTACCGACAACATAATCCAGACCATGTTTAAATGGCCAAACAGAAAAAAAACTGATACAAACAAGAAGTAGCATATTCTGTATTACTGGCAGATTCGTAAGAAAGATGCCCTAGTTTCATAAGTTATTGCTGTAAGTTGCAAATAAGGGCTGTAGTCCTTTACTTTGGTCAACTCATCACAAGCTATTTTGTCACTATCCTCTTCTAGAACAACCCAATGAGTCCAGCTTTCTTGAGCACCATCAAGGATTGGGGGGACAGGTCTTTATGTACAGATCCGAGTTGTTCCATTTTTTCCATGACAGTATGATGTCAATGTTAGATGTGGAATAGAATGTAGCCCCCCCACATGCGGATGCAGAGGACTTGTTTCCTGTCTCCCATACATTAAAACATTGTTTAAATAACCTACCAAGAAGTCACATGATAAAAAGAACATAAACACAAACTGTGAAAATGGTTTAATTTTAAAATTGAATTAATTGAAACAGTCTCATTTAAACCAGAGTAGCTTGTGGCATTTAACTCAATTTGCCACCTCAATTTACAAGTATCCAAATGTTCATCCACAATCCTACCCTGAATGTTCTTCCTAACTTGTTCAATAATTAAAAAGCCAAAGCTGTGTGTATCACAAACCATAACATGTTTGTAAAGAGCATTGGTAAGTTTGTTTTTCCTAATATCTAAACAATGCTCATGTATACAATCTCTTAACCTCCTGGAGGTTTTCCCACATAAAAGATAGGGCATTGTAAACACTGGTCTAAGTACAATACGTTTGTAGAACTTCAGTTGAAATGCCCTCTGATGTGATAGGTTACCCCCTTTTACTGTAAAATTATTACCACATGCAATGTTAGAGCGATATGGACAAAAAACACATTTTTCATACCATATTTTTATAATGTGCTTCTTCCTATTTTGCTGTTTCCAAATCATTTTTAAAAGTTTTGTCTCGCCTACAAACAAATTTCGGTTTCTCCCCTATTTTGTTGAATATGCCAGTGTCTGTATAAAATATATTCCAATTTTTGTTAATGCATTTTGCTATAGCATGGCTGTCCAGGGTAAAAGTAGAAATGGAAAGCCTCTTGTTCATGTTCTCAGTATCTATGGAGTGTTTTACCATCCCATATCTATATTACTAGTGTTATTCAAAATGGGTAGGTAAAAGCCCATTTCTCTTTTGTTCACTACTTCCTGACATATATCATTTACAAAATCAACAGGGTAACCTCTCTTTAAAAATGTATTTTACAGCATACTCTTAATAAAAGGACTCAGGTTCAGAAAACATCCTGGCCAATCTAACTAATTGGTGTTTAATCATTGACTTTTTTCTGATGTTTTGGATGCCAACTAGAAAAATGAAGGTATGAGTTCAAAAACATTGGTTTACAACATATATTGGAAGTAAACTTCTGATTGATAACATCCTTACTAAGCTGCACATCCAGAAAAGTAATTCTGTATCTAGCAAAATTTAAGGAGAAAAAGAAATACTTTGTAGCATTGTTAATATAATTAAGAAATTCCTCCAGCCTTTTGTTAGTGTCATTCCATTAAATAAAAATGTTGTCCAAAAAAATCTTATGTAGAGCATCCAGCTCTCACTGTCATCATTGGTGAGCAAATATTGATCTTTACATTCAGCCATAACATAATTGGCAAACAAGGGGGCACATGCGGCGCCCATGGCCACACCAGCGATTTGCCTGTAAAAGTGACCTTCAAAATGTATAAAATTATTTTTAGTACTGTTTCCATCAATGCAACCATAGCATCTACTTTGCTAGTTCCTAGGTCAGTACGTTTAAATAGTTGGTTCTCAAACCATTTTAGGCCCAATTCATGTGGAATGACTGTAAACAAACTATGTACATCAATAGTTAATGGAGAAAATTTAATACCATTCAAAAGCCTCAAAAATACCATTAATCTTTATAGACCTGTTCAATATTACTAATGCATTCCTTCAAAATACTGTCCAAAAACTTGGCTATAAAATAGTCTTAGAATGTGAGGCATCCACAATAGGGCAAAAAGGAGGATGGGCCATGTCAGCGTGTATTTTGGGGATCCCAAATATACTAGCTGTAACAGGCCTAATGTTATACATAAAGTCAAAATCACTTTTACTAATCTGTCCCTGAAATAACATGTTGTGTAATATATTGTCACTCCTGGAATAAGCCATATGAATTTCATTTCTAGAAACTTCCTCATAAATCTCATAAAGTAAGACCATATTCATAAAGTTGAAATAACTCACCTGGTCCATAGTAACAAGTGCTCCCCCTTTATCAGGCTTCACAACACGTATACTAGAATCCTGCATTATCTCATGCAACAACTTTCTCTCACTATTATTTAAATTACTAAATTAACCGCACATAGTGCACTTAAGAGATACCGGATATCAGGTTCATAAAAGTTTTCAAAAACTTGCACTTGTAAATGGGGTTTAAACACACTAGGCCTGCGCAGGCAATTGATCTTACCAAATGTTCCATTGTTATTAAAACAAAATGCCAGGTTTAATTTACATGCAAACAATTTTAAATCAATAATAGTTTTTGGCAAGTCTGCTCTCCTCGCAGGCCCAAATGAAAGGCCTTTAGCCAAAATGTTTGCATGTGAAGTGATAACCTGTTTAGAAGAGTTGATCAATATTTTAAAGTCCACAGTATTATTTACAACTAAATTAAAAGTCACTGCAACAGTCTCATCCAAAAGACATCATCATCATCATCATCTTTCCGCTTTTCCCAATAGGGGTCGCCACAGTGGATCATCTCTTTCCATTTCTTCCTATCCTCTGCATCTTGCTCTATCACACCAACCGCCTGCATGTCCTCTCTCACCACGTCCATAAACCTTATCTTAGGCCTTCCTCTTTTCCTCTTACCTAGCAGCTCCATCCTTAGCATCTTTTTCCCAATATACCCATTCCCTCCTCAGCACATGTCCAAACCAATGCAATCTCATCTCTCTTGCTTTGTCTCCAAACTGTCCAACATGAGGTGACCCTCTAATATACTGATTCCTAATCCTATCCATCCTAGTCACACTGAGTGCAAATCTTAACATCTTTAACTCTGCCACATCCAGCTCTGACTCCTGCCTTTTTGTCAATGCCACTGTCTCCAACCCATATAACATAGCTGGTCTCACTACCCTCTTGTAGACCTTCCCTTTCACTCTTACTGGTACCCGTCTGTCACAAATCACTCCTGACACTCTTCTCCACCCATTCCACCCTGCCTGTACTCTCTTCTTCACCTCTCTTCCACATTCACCATTACTCTGAACTGTTGATCTCAAGTACTTAAACTCGTCCACCTTTACTAACTCTACTCCCTGCATCCTCACCATTCCACTACCCTCCCTCTCATTTACACACATATATTCTGTCCTAGCCCTGCTGACCTTCATTCCTCTGCTCTCTAGAGCATATCTCCACCTCTCCAGAGTCTCCTCAACCTGACTTCTACTCTCACTACAGATCACAATGTCATCTGCAAACATCATAGTCCACGGGGTCTCCTGTCTGATCTCATCTGTCAACCTGTCCATCACCACTGCAAATAAGAAAGGACTCAGAGCTGATCCCACCTCCACCTTAAATGGATCTGTCACTCCCACTGCAGTCCCCACCACTGTCACACTACCCTCGTACATATCCTGTACCACTCTTACATACTTCTCTGCCACTCCCGACTTCCTCATACAATACCGCAACTCTTCTCTAGGCACCCTGTCATATGCTTTCTCCAAGTCTACAAAGACACAATGCAACTCCTTCTGACCTTCTCTGTATTTCTCCAATAACACTCTCAGAGCAAAATTGCATCTGTAGTGCTCTTTCCTGGCATGAAACCATACTGCTGATCACTAATAATCACCTCACTTCTTAACCTAGCTTCTACTACTCTTTCCCATAACTTCAAGCTGTGACTGATCAATTTTATCCCTCTGTAGTTACTGCAGCTCTGCACATCACCCTTATTCTTAAAGATAGGTACCAAAACACTTTTTCTCCACTCCTCAGGCATCCTCTGACTTTCCAAAATTTCATTAAACAATCTAGTTAAAAATTCCACTGCCATTTCTCCTAAGCACCTCCATGCTTCCATTGGTATGTCATCTGAGCCAACAACCATTCCATTCTTCATCCTCTTCATAGCTGTCCTTACTTCCTCCTTGCTAATCTGTTTCACTTCCTGATTCACTATCCCCACATCATCCAACCTTCTCTCTCTCTCATTCTCTTCATTCATCAGCCTCTCAAAATACTCTTTCCATCTACTCAACACACTCTCCTCTCTTGTGAGTACCTTTCCCTCACTATCCTTTATCACCCTTACTTGCTGCACATCTTTCCCAGCTCTGTCCCTCTGTCTAGCCAATCGGTACAGGTCCTTTTCTCCCTCTTTAGTGTCCAATTTCTCATACAACTCTCCATATGCCTTATCCTTAGCTTCCGCCACCTCTCTCTTTGCCATGCGCCTCATCTCCTTATACTCAGGTCTACTTTCTTCATCTCTTTGACAATCCCACTTCTTCTTCACCAGCCTCTTCCTCTGTATACTCTCCTGTACTTCCTCATTCCACCACCAGGTATCCTTGTCCTCCTTCCTCTGTCCAGATGTCACACCAAGCACCATTCTAGCAGTCTCCCTTACTAGCTCTGCTGTAGTTACCCAGCTATTTGGTAACTCTTCACTGTCTCCCAGTGCCTGTCTTAACTCTTCCCTAAACTCCACTTCACAATCACCCTTTTTGACTTTCACCATTTAATCCTTGGCTCCTCCTCCTCTTCTTGATCACCAACGTCATCCTACAGACCACCATTCTATGCTGCTTAACTACACTTTCCCCTGCCACCACTTTACAGTCTCCAATCTCCTACAGACTGGCCCTCCTATATAGGATGTAATCCACCTGTGTGCATCTTCCTCCACTCATCTCTGTTATTTCAGATTGTGCTTGTTCTAGTGGTTCCTTTTGGGTTTCGCCCCTTACTTCGCATAGGTCTTATTGGATTTGGTATATCTTCATTCAGGGTAGGATTATGGATGAACATTTGGATGCTAATGAATTGAGGTGGCACATTGAGTTAAATGCCACAAGCTACCCTGGTTTACATGCAACTGTTTCAATTAATTCAATTTTGAAATGTAAGCATTTTGACAGTTTTTAATTTTATTTGTTTTTTTTATCATGTGACTTTTACATCATGTGACCTCTTGGTGGGTTATTTAAGCAGTGTTTCAGTGTATGATTTTAATTCTGATGAAGTTCTGAAAACAGTAAGAATAAAAGCATTCAACTTTGGAATAAAGCTTTGGCACATTACAGCTGGCTTTGAGTTGTCCTTAAATGCTTCACAATGGTGGTGTGTCATTCATTGATTCTTAATCCAGTTATGACTCTCCCTCTTCTTTCAGTTAATCTCTTAAGTAACAATTTTATAGAAGTAATTCCTTTTACCCACAATAACGTTTTAATTCTTTTCCATTTCTCATATATCTAAAGGTATAGTAAGGCCCAGTATTGTGTTTTAAGTTGTTTAAGATTTTCCTTTAATATTTGATTGGTACACTCTCCCTTATTGTACAAAAATTCCTGTCTTTCAATTTGTTTCACCAATAAAAGTTATCTATAATATTCCACCATTTGTTTATTCGCTTTATATCTGACCAAGTAATGTTTGAAACTTTCCCGTTTACTAAAGATTTCTATCCCTTGCCCATCCATCCATCCATCCTCAACCCCTTTTCCCATTTTTACACATGGGGTCAGGGTGTCACATCACGTCACAGTGGCAATCATCTCAAGCCAAGGTTTTACACTACTGGGTGGCTAGCCCTGGGGCAGTAATTCATTTGCACCACTCAGACACGCACACACACACACACACACACACACACACACACACACACACACACACACACACACACACACTCTCACCAGCCATCTTCCTTCCAATATCTAGAAATCCATTTGCAAGGATTAGTAGCATGCATCTCATCCTCGAGAACAAAAAGGTCTAATTGCCAAGAATTGCCTCCCCAACAACTATGTAAATCAGAGATCTCCAGCATTACCTAACAGTGATCTGACAAAGGTCCTGGATGGTAATTAGCATATAAGACATTTCTAACTGTCAGTCTATCCAGAAGCCAAAAATCTATTCTGTTTGCAGTACCACTTTGACTGCATAAATGAGAATAATCTCTCACTGAAAGTGATTAGCTCTCCAAATATCAGTTAGGTCCTGATTGGCTATAAATTTGTGCAAGGTATTCCAAACCTTGAGAAGCTTCAGTTTCCCAGGAAGAATTTTATCAAGTATTGGACCAGGAAAATACTAAAATCACCTCCTGTAATTATTCTGCCCCTTGAATGGAATATCTCAGTTTAGATATGGTATTCCAAAATGTTGCCGTAGTGGTGCAGCGGTTAGCGTTGTCGTCTCACAGCAAGAGGTTCTCCCGTTCGATTCTTGGCTGGAGCGCCTTCTGTGTGGAGTCTGCATGTCCTCCCTATGGTTGAGTGATGTTAAAGACATGCAGGTAGGTGCAAGCGTGAATGGGCTTGCCTTTGTTGAAGGTTGAGCGTCGGGCTGGCAACTCGGCACATAAAATCCACTGCCAATCATGAGTGGACTGGAGTTCCGCTGTGGTGACCCCTAACTGGGAAAAGCCGAAAGACTTTAGATATGGTATTCCAGAAACTGCAAATACAAAAGAAAAAAAAACAGATTTGGTCCTAATCAGGGACATAGCAGTTGCCTAAAATCAAGGAGCCTTTAGCATTTCTAACCTTTAAAACTATCAATCTGCCTGAATTGTCTTTGAGTTCTTGCTCTACTTACCAGCCTAACAATTTATGACCCAGTGTTGTTACCCATCTTTTTACAGATGTACACCCACAAGCCCCCCCCACCCAATCTGGGCCAGGAACAAAGAAAATCTTTGGCATTAAAATTCTTGAGTTTAATTTCTTGTAAAACATCACCCTAGCTTGATATCTTTTTAAAACATTATAAACTGAGCTTCTCTTACACGGAGTACCTAATCCCCTAACATTCCATGAAATAAATGCAATTGAATTAGTATATCCACCATTACCTAGTTAGTCATGACATTCTGATCCTGTTCTTGATTGGTAAAAATAAAAAGTGATTCAACAGTACAACAGTAGCAGGATTGGAGCAAAGATTTATACAAAAAAAAAACTGTATGCTAGTTAAAAAATACAAAAATCAAGTGTTAGACAGGCAAGGACGAATAGTAGTGGATAAAAAAAAAAATGACAAACACAATAGACCTATCCACTGCAAATAAACAAAATACTATGCACAACTTCAAATATTATTTATTTATTTATTTATTTTATTTTACATTTGTTGACCGGGAATAGTCCGACTGAGCAGAAAATTGCCCTTTTTCATTGGAGGGCCGGGGAGAAAAGCTCCAAGGATTACATATTACAATGAGAAATAAAAATTACAAAAGCAAAATAGTCTTAAAGATACTTTCCAAGTGTTGAATACGTTATGCTAATATCATATATGTACAAGTTGTAGTTTACAATATTTGCAAGTTGTAGTTGCATGCAAATATCCAAGCATCCTCTCATATTTTAACATGTAAGAAGCAAAATATTAATTGTAAATACAGTATCAAGCCCCCACTAGTAGCAGTACATCTTAAAGCCTATAAGTTATAATGAACTTATATGAGTTAAAATCCATAAGCAAAGAACAATTCAAAATCCTTTTGATGACACCGTAGATTCCACTGATTAATGAGTGGCATCTTCTTGCTCCAGCAAAGACATTTCCTCTTCAGTAAGATCAGGGGTAGAGAAGTCTGAGCTGCTGTCCGTAGACCTATCGGCTAAGGCTGCAACATGACGGTTTGAGATAATAGAGTCATTTGAGGCTTGATCCTTGTGCTGCAAGGTGGAGAAATCAAAGAAGGTCTTAAGAGATTTTCCAGCACCTCCTCTCCCTTTCTTACTAAGTGGAGACTTAGTAGGATACATAACTGTTGTCCTGTTCTTGTTTTCCAGCATCGTCACATCTTTATAGGAAGGTTTGCATCGTACTGCTTTACCAGCTTTCATACTTTTGTCCAGTATTAGGCTGTCCAAGGCTGCTTCTACCCCATAAGGATTTAAAAGAATATACATCTCTCCATTAATTTGCAGACACAGCTGTGCAGGAAAATGCAGTTGAACTTGAATTCCCTTCTCACTACATTTCTTCAATTTGGGTGCAAATGCTTTTTCTTTGAAATAAAGGGCAATTAAATAATGTGGACCCACCCTTACTTTGTAACCTTTAATATTAATAAAGCTGCCCATTTCTCTAGACTTAAGGTCTATATTAGATCAGCAAATGCTTAAACAAGTGAACGCTGATTGATCAACCTTATTTAAGCGAATGTTCAAAATATCGAAGCAACAGAAATCCAAATTTTTTCCTAGGGAAAGAATTTGGTTCTCCATTTCTGTTGCTTTGGTATTTTTAGTGCTGTGGTGGAAAGTTACAGGTCGGATTCAGGTAAGCGTGCAATTGTGTGGATGTGAGTGTTAGGGTGGGTTAGGTGAGTTAGGGATAGGGCTCGGGTTAGGTATGTGTGCGATTGTGTGGACGTGAGGGTTAGGGCAGGTTTAGGTGAGTTAGGGTTAGGGAGTGGGTGAGGTGAGTGTGCGATAGTGACGGACCTTAGGGTTAGGGTTTGGGTTAAGGTAAGTGGATAGTTAGTGGTGTGTGCATAGTTTAGTGTAGGGTTAGGTGTCAGATTTTAGGTGTATGTGTGTGGATTTCTGTTTGTTTGGTGTGCTTGTGTTGTGTGTATGTGTTTTGGATCAGCAATTTTTTTCCCTATATTTAATATATATTTAATATATTTAATTTCCCCGAAAATCTTTAAAAAAGTTTTTATCAAATAACACAGGATTCTCACCTTCCACCATTTCAAGTAAACCAATTAAGCACAGAATATTCCTCCTGGCCCTGTTCTGCATATCCACCTTATTTTCTAATTCCCAATATAAAGACTTGCTGCCCCTTTCAGTTTGAATAATGCACAGCTAAATATCATCAATAAGGTTTACTTACGCTGTTTGAGGAAATATTCCTCAATCTTTCCTAACTGTTGGCCATGATCATTACTCACCAGCTTAATGTGACGCCCATCCTGCAGGATAGTTTTGTCACTGAGGTGAGCATTTTCCAGACAAGATTTCAATTGTTTAAAGTCATCTGTGGTTCATGCTCTTTGCCATCTTGAAAAGCAGCAAGCACTGCATTGAAATTGACTGCAAAATCTTGTAATGCACAGGTATAGCGTGTCTTCTGTTTTTCTTTTTTAATAATAGAGCTACTGCTAAGTAAATATGCCCTCTGATTTATCAGAAAAATGAGCAGATGTTTTGCAAAAATGCTTAATCCAGAAGGGAGGAACATCTGTGGAAATGTTTAGCTGTTGTCCACTTCTCATTCCCCAGCAAGCACCTTGTTTGGACTGTTCTTGCTGGTAGAAAAGCACACATTTAAGAAACATAGGCAGATGTTAACACTAGGGCCTGCACAGGCTTCTCTAACTCCTATAAAACTTCACTGAGTGTTTCTGCTTGTATCAAAGTCCTGTCACCCAATTCAACTCAGTTCACTGTTGTCCTGTTTACTTATTGTTTAATTTCTACAGAACCTTAGATTCACTTTAAAAGTATTCAGACTTGCTGTGTTTATATTCTTTTTCATTTGTATTTCTGGTAAGTGTAACTATGGTGATGGAATAATTAGATATTTTTGCCTTGATGACCTATTGAACAGATTTTTTAACAGTGTAGTAACTGTAAAATGCAGTTCAATGGGGCTGATGTGTTTCCTGAAGGTTCTGATTTTTATTAAAAAAATGAACATATTAAGGCAGATATATTTGGAAAAGTTGGTTCAACTCAATCTTAAACTACACTGACATTCAGTTTATAGAACACTGTGCTCAGGCCAATGTCTCTGTTGTAACTCCTTCTCCTCCTGAGTCAAGACAGTGCTGATGTCAATCTACCTATCTATCTTTTTGTCCATCTGTCTATCCATCTATGTCTATCTGCCTATCTACCTATCTGTCCATCTATCTACATACAGTATGTTTGTCTATGTTTATCTATCTATCTATCTATCTATCTATCTATCTATCTATCTATCTATCTATCTATCTATCTCTCTATCATACCTGGACCATGTGTAAGTTGCGTTCAAGAATGAAGATGCCAGTATTGCTTATGTCACTTTCAACACCAATATAACACTTGGGAAGCTTTTTTTTTAATCCAGTTAAATAGCTAATAGAACATCAGCATGCATTTTATGAACATTAAAAAGTATTAAACTCTGTCTGTCATTACAGGCTGACTGTAAGCCTTGGTTATTTCTCAGAAAACCGAGACTTTCAGGAGGGACAGGGCAAAAATAGGAGGCAAAAACATGGACATTAAAAGTCAGTAGTACAACAGGCTTTGCAATCGGCACACATTTTCTGAACTAGGTAGTACAAATGTCCGACATTGACTGTAATTTTCAGTGGTTTACCCAAACATCAAACATTTTATGAAGGACAGGGCAAAATCAAGTTGTTCTGTAGAAACACACAGCCATCAAAATAGCATTTCAAGTGAAGGATCGCTTAGGATTGCTACTGATTTTCTATACTTGTTTGTTGAGGGTTTTTTGACATAGCTTTTATAAAATACTGTTTGTGGTAAGGTTTAGCTTGTTACAACAACAGCGAGCAGCTGTCAAAGTGTGCTAATGCCATAACATTCTAAGCAGTACACACACTATTGCAGTTTAGTGTTCTCCATTATCGCCCATGGTTGATAGGCCTATCTTAGCACTGAATAGTGACTGCTCACTTCAGTGCACTAAGCCAAGTAATATATATTGATGTCTGTTATGCCTTGTGATCCAGTTACTTCTACGATATCTCAAATAGTTCTGAGTTTGCTCAAAGAATTGATTATTAATGAATCTGATTATAAGGGATCAGTAAACGTCCTCATCAAGTTAAATTTATTTGAAGTCACTGTATCTTCCTTAAGATATAGCGTAAAATATATCATGATCGCTAGCTTTAAGCACAGTAAACTGCAGATTAAATTCTTTTTGCATGGTTTTATGATTTTAAAAAAGTTAAATAATGTCAGATGTCTGAAATAGTTAAAAATCTATTTTTAATAGTGAAACTAATAATATTTCTTTTGTGGGCACCCCTTTATCAGCCTGAGTATCATTTTTCTTTTTAAAATGGCTAGTAGATTTTATTTTATGTTGTTTTTCCTTAGGTGCTGGCTGACAATCAAGCCCCCTTGATCAGATTTTGCTCTGTGTATGCTAACTAAAGCTGAGGCACTAAAAAGCAATCCTTCCAAAGCTTAAATACCTCCTAAGCCTATAAGAGTCAATGCCTATCCTCAGCACTTTCTAAAGCACTAACCAAAAGTAACACCAAACACCATACACATGTCTACTCCCAGTGAAGGCCTAAGAGCAAAACTCATAAGGCAAGCAAACACATTACCCAGGACTTTTGTCATAGGAGTCTCCATTATATGACACACAGATGCCCCCCTCACCAGACTGAAAAAGGAGAGGATAACAGTTAGTTGCTTATCTGGAGCCAGGATCCATCAACTTACGTAAGCAGTCTAGTCACTGCATCACAGATACCAGTATGATTATATCATAGTCCTTGTGGGTGTTAATGACCTGAGATATGCTTTCCTGGACTATATGAAGAGAGACATTGCCGATATCTCTTGAATATGTGTCTCAGGCTGGTATGTGCCTTACATTGAGCAGCATTCTACCTTCACCAAGGATGATGCCACAGTATGAACAAAAATGATTGACTTCAATAATTAGCTTAGTTTCTGGTGTTTTTCTAGGGGGATTCAATATTTGTCAGCATTGGAAGATATGGTTAACAAACTGCATTGCTTTGCAAAGGGTGGTCTGCATCTGCCTTGATAAAACTTTATCCACCCCTTAAAGCCTTTTTTAGGCAATGCCAAATTGACAAAATCTATCAAGATAGCAAACAAAACCCCCAAAATCCTAAAGGTTTTACATGCTCAGTGCTAGGAGCCTAAACAAGAAACTACACCCTGCAAGATCTCCTCACTCTGGAGAATATAGACATCTGTGCTGTTACCAACGCATGTTTAAATTTCCAAAGCAGTACATTTAGATCATCAGCTGCACAAGGAGGGGCAAAAGGTGGAGGACTTTCAATCTATATTAGCAACAACCATAACTCTACGTTAGTTAAAAGGATGATGCCCTGGAATTTATCCACGTGCGAATCACCATAGACAAAGTCTCATACCATATCCTAGCAAGCTCATACCTAGACCTACTGGAGACAGGCACCATTAAATCAAATACCCTATCAATGGGAGACTTTAACTACCCATCTATAGACTGGGGAACATGCAGTGCCTCATACTTGCATATACAATGATTCCTGGACCTTATTAACATAAATATCATTGACCAGATAGTGTGTACACCCACCAAGTGTTCAAGCATACTGGACCTGGTACTCATCAATATGGGAGAGCACTGAGCTCTCCCCCACTGTCACATCCTCAGTGGTGAGATTAGATCACAAAGCTGTCTCCTTCAAAATAAAATTCAACTCAATAACCCCAGCAAACCCTGTAACAATAAGGAACTGTTCTGAAGCAAACTACATCCTATTAAGTGATACCTTGTCAAAATTCAGTGCCTCTCCCAAATCCAAGTTCACAGCAACCTATGTGGAATTATTCACAGAGACTCTGTTCAACCAAGTAAATGGCTATATAGAAGCTGCTGTAAGTACTAGAAGTAAGCCCAAAACAAACCACATTGGTGAAAAACTAACCTTAATAGGGTCTATAACAAAAGGAAAACAGTTATGGTTAAAATCAGGAAGAGAAACACCCATAATGATAAGAGCTCTCTCATTAAACAAAACATGAAACTAAGAGGACTAATTAAGTCTAACAAGGCTAATTTTAAGGTTGAGATAGCCTTACAGACTAAAGACAACTACAAGGCATTCTACAGCTATATCAAAAGCTCAAAGGTAGCACATATCGTCATAGCCAGCTTTAGGCACCAGCAAACCCTGCAGTCGCTGGGGGACCCAGATTCCGGGAGTCCCTGACCACAGCAAGTTATTTTATCTTGATATTTTGTAACATGTCTGTCAAACCAACAAAAGCTACTACAGCAATCTTGTGTACTTAATAAATCAGGTGGGTAATAACTCTAAATTATTTATATCTCCTTTAAAATTCAAAGATATCAGAGACTCCACTAACACCAGTGAAGGGCGTCTCATATAGGAGGAAAGGATAACAAATACACACAGTAAAGTGCAATTTCCCTTAAGAGCACACAGAGATCACAGTCAGTCCGGGGCTGGTTGCTCCCTTGCTCTCCAGGTCCCCAATAAGACTCTCCACTGGCACAGCTGTAGGGTCCAGATCTCAGCCTAGCTGGCAAACTAAAACCTCTAGTACCCTCTCTGTCCAACCAGTGCTTCATGTCCCTGCTCAAGTAGCTGACACACACACACACACACACACACACACACACACACACACACACACACACACACACACACACACACACACACACACACACACACACACACACACACACACACACACACACACACACACACACACACACACACACACACACACTGGGAAATACTGCACATTTGACATTCTCAGATTCGACAAAGTGCAGTTTAGAACAACTGCACTTTCCCTCTTCTGGTCTCAAGATACTGAAATTCAATATTTCAGTATTTCGAGCTTCAGAAGTTCACCAGTTAAAGGACACTATGTATGCCTTCCCTGTTTAATTTCTGATGAAGTAATATTTTAAAATGAAATGTTGCATCTTAAGAAAATGTTTTTGGATAGACAATATCCACTAAGTTGAATTGACTCTAATTAATGAGTTTAATTTTAAGAGGGAAGATACTTTTGCTCTGATTGTAGTTAAACCCATTTTAAATAAAATATTAACATGAAATTTAGTAAAAGGATTTTTGAAATTCTGTGTGTTTACCTTTCTCTATGGACAATCTGGAAATCCAGAATATTATAATCAAGGATTGGGAATTGTTTAAACACAGAGATGACTTGGTGGATAACATGAGTGTTACACAAAGACTTGGGTTTAAAACTGAATTTAATTTAAAATGCTGTTTTAGAGGGCCACCAATAACAGCAAAAAATGTGAATATCATAATCTTGGCATGTTTAAATGCAAGACATGTAAACAGTGTAAATTCATTAATGTAAGTAAGTTTGTTTTAATAGGTAACTACAGCTTTATGTTCACTTGCAGGGGACATCTTTATTGTAGTTTGTCAGTTGTTGTGTACATTGCTACCTGTTTATCATGTCTCACTTATTATGTTGGGAAAACAAATTAAAACTAAGTATTTATCAACATGATTATGCCATCAAAAAAGATACACTAAGCATTCTAGCAAAGCATGGTTTGAGTCATGTGAATTTTAGTAAATCAAATAAACTTTTTTGTTGTAGAACTCATCGCTCAAGATGGAAGAGGTAGGGATTGGAGAAATCTCCTTTCAAGACAATTGTGCTGACTAATAAGACTCACCTCTGACAAACCTCCAGTGTTGAATGAAAATGTGTCAGTTGTATATTGAAATGCAAACACAACAAGATTTCAAGCAGGTGATTGTTTTTTGTTGTACACTTGACTACTCTAATTATTTCTTTATGTCATAGGCTTACTGCTGTAAGTTATTCTGATTAAGTTTTTTTTAACTAAGATGAAAGTCCTTAATAAATCTTATACATTCAAGAACTGAGCTGGTCCTGAGTGTTTTTTACTATTACTAATATAGTTATTTTACTCTCTTGTGGGACCTTGGATACTTGTGTTCTTTGTTTCATGAAAAAAATACTCAGTTCACATCCCACAGATTAACTGGGAGACTCACTTCATTTATCAATTATTTCATCTTTATTCTTAATTGTCAAGGCCATGCTTTTAAAAAACAAACTCTGAGATCACTATTTTATAAAGCTTTTTTTCTATAAATCTGTTTCTCTTTCTGCACTCTCACCTTCATACCTTAACTTTCATGCAGAATTCCCTCATCTATCTATCACTGCCACCTCTGTGCATGGTATACTTAAAAACACCTTGGTGTTCCAGTCATCCCATCCTCTATCGATCCACTGAGACTCACACCACCTTGTAACATTTCTTCTAATGTAATAACTTATTTATTATGAAAATAGAAAAGAAAAACACCACAGAGTTCAAAATTCTGAATTCACTTTCACTAGAGTTATATACTATACCCCTTTCACAGGATTTAATTTCAAACTCTATAATGCCATAAAAAGCGTATATTAACCTCTTCTCAATATGTGATGGACCTAAAGAACACTTGTCATGTACAAAAGTAGGAACTAAAAGGATTTTAACTAAAACCTCTTTCCTTCTTCCTGTTTATAGGCTAACTGCTGAACATACCCATATTTTCTTAAATTCACACTTAAACTGATTCTTTTCTGCCACACATTCCTCTAGCCTAACTCCCACATACAAACGTCTAAAATTCACTTCAAGATATCTTAACATCTTCCTTTCATTTTAATTTTCTATGTACTGTCAAGACTTTTATGACATCCTCTTGACCTTAACCACTTCTTACAAATCATCTACATAAGCCACAACTTTTGGTACTTCTGCTCCTGCTAAACATAACGATTCTCCACTAAATCCTTAATAAATTTATCCATATATATAATCATACAAAATTGGACTTACAGGATATCCCTGATACATATCCTTCTTTTTATAAGATAACCTAACCAATCTTCCATGAATTAAAATTCTCAACCTCATCCAATTCTAAAAATCCCTTAACAAACCTGCGAACAACGTATGCATTCCTTATTTGTTTACATTTCTTTATAACCTTCTGCGTTTCACATTATCAAAGGTATTCTTTTCTTCATGCTCATATGCTCTTTCCTCTGTTTGAGCAAAAATATCCTTAATATTCTTGTAGAATCAAAGATACTGGATCCCTTCACCTCACATGTCTGAGACTAACTGATCGCCTTATGCAATTGCCCTACCGACCTATTCTTAAACAGTTTCATTATTAATTTCTGATCCATATTTAAGAAACAAGTAGTAGTCCAAAAACAAGTATTTAAGAAAAGAAACAGACATCTAGTTTTATATATATATATATATATATATATATATATATATATATATATATATATATATATATTCTGCAGGTCCACCTTTTTATCAAAAAAAAATCTTAAAAAAACTCAGCAACTCTATCATCTAAAATGCACTGAAAGATTTATACAACTCATCCTTAATAGACTTCACAATAAATTATAAACATCATAATGCAAACTATTATATCTGTTTCCCAAAAACCCTTTCCTACCTCTGCCAGTGTAACCTTCCCTGTCATTCTTTCCTCTGCTTCACACTCGTTCATCTGTTCCCATGCTTAGTAGCATCCGTGTCATATACCTTGTAACATACTCAGTCACCCCATCAGCATTCCTAATCAGCATTCCAGAGTAATCCCTTAATTCCTTCATCATGCATTTTTTCCTTGTATCTCCCAGCACTTCAGAAGAAACACAAATCTAACTTTCCAACATTTCACATGATGGTTTGATATCTGCCTACCGTATTTCTTTCCGTCACTTTTCTTTGCAGCCATATTATTGCTGTAACATTATTTACATGTCACAAATATTGTATTCAGTTTTGCTCAGCTGTCTATTCCATCTCTGCAATAAATCTCACAACATTTTAGTTAAAGCCCTCCATAATTTATAGAGGAGCAGCTAGGGTACAATGAAGGGGAAACTGCTTCAGCTTCAAGGTGTTAGGGGCTATGATTGTTGGAAATACAGAACTGGTGTTCATTTCCATACCAGCATTTTTGGAAATTTATGCCTATACTGCTTTTATGGTTAGGACTGAAGCACACTTTGTGTGTGGAATAAGTTGAGTAGTGGAGGTAAGTCATGAGGTAGGTGGTTGGCTACAATTTTTAAAAGAATAAAGTGTTTTTTTGTTTTAGTCCTGACCTGGGGGAGCACAGGAGCAGACCTGTCTTACTCCTCAAGTGAGGAGCACTAAATCAGGAAAAAATACTTTTTTTTTGCTTCCTCAACTTAGAGTTGAGGGTGCCACATCTGGGACTAGCACCAGTTGCTAGATGAGCCAGTTATGGCTCTGACTATTCATAATTTCAGTTGTATATTTCCAAAACATTTTCCCTTTATAAATGAAGCAAGATATACTGCTTTGAATAAACACATTCTGTAGAACAAGGACACTGAATTTCCACATTCTTTTTTTTCTAAACAAACTTCTCTGTCCATGCCACATCAACATATACTGCTTTATTTGAAACGCTTGTAAAAATCTGTCTATCTTTTTGTCATATATAGCTGCTGGTCTGATGAAGCACCAATGATTGGGTGTGAAAGTATTTATCATTAAAGATTATATTTTATTTTACATTTCATCTTCTGCCATGTGTCATCCTCTGCACTCTTCACTATTTTTATTTTTGACTTGTTCATTTGTGAGTGCGGTAGGAAGTTCATTCACAGTGGCATACCTACTTTTTTATCTAATTTTTTTGTTGCCTGGCTTTGGTATTCCTGTGGAGCATGGAGGAATATTCAAACATCGAGTTGGACTACAATCCTAACAATCATGATTTTTCTGTCGATCATATTGGGCAACTGTTATTAGTTGCACAAAATGCACTGCTAACAGCTGATTCTCAAATGTCTGAGGTATGTTCAGAACAGACTGAATATGATACAAAATGGGTCTCCAATATAGTTCGGAATGTGGAAACTGCCTTAAGTAAATATAAGAAATTACAATGGCAGTGCTTATATTTTGAGGCATGTATTTTCCACAGTTATTCCAAGAGGCCTGTGAGTCATGAAAATGCCATCATATGCTGATACTCATCCTGGCTTACTAAAAAAGATGGCAGAAAATAAATCTGGTGACCAGTTTCAGTTATCTTACACTATTGATAGAGTATTTTAATCCAATGGAGAAGTCTGTTTTAAATGACATCACTATGAAACAGACTCAATTGAGAAGTATAGTACCAGTAGCTGTATATGACAAAAAGACAGATGATGTGTTTGATCATATTTCTGCATTAGAACAAAACTTGAGAGAGACCTGTGTGATTTTAGGAATGGCAATGTTTTTGCATGGCTATGATTTTCTACTAATACGCAGAATATCGTACCATCATTTGATTTACAACAAGCCGTTTCTTCTATTAATAAGAATGTATCATAATCCAATGGCTTGGATACTTATTCAGTTGAAAACAACATTATTATTAATGCAACACCCACCAATCTGTCTAACAACTCACCAATTATGAATTAGCCAGTTGTATGCAGGAAAGAGACTGGTTCTACCAATATTCTCCAGGTTTTTCATTCTCCTCCCCTCTCCACCCTATCTGGAAGGAAGAATCAAACCGGAAGTACTAATCCATCAGTCGGGAGAAAATGGAGGTTACCATCAGTGGATCTAACTGCTTATCAAGACATCAAAAGGATGTGGGAGCTACATCTGAAACATTAGTGTTTAATATATCCTCTAAACAATTGACTGAATCGTAGAAAATGATTTTAGAAAAAGGTTTATCTTTTATTCCTACATCGGGTGCAGATTATGTTTCCACTATTTTGGATTTGAAGTAATTTACCCATAATTCTATGCTGAAGAGCCTGTTTCCAAACAACTCATTATTTTTTCCTTTTAAGAAGCCTAGTGCATATTTACCACCATTACGTCCTGCTCTTGAGATATTTTGTAATATCTGTGAATGATATATTTGAAGCTTTGTGTTCAACACAGAGAAGTAAGAACGATAGAAAATTTAATAACTAATATGAATGTATAGCATTACAATCTTTACAAGAAGACAATAGTATCTCTATACTTCCCACCGATAAAGGCGGAGGAATAGTAGTAATGGATAAACAACACTATTTAGATGCTATGGATGCTATGTTAAGTGATAGGTTTATACAATTATAAAATATGGCAATATTAAAAGTATGTGTGATTCTGTGTACAGAACTTTACATGATTGCTTATTAAGTAATATTATTTTATCTGATTTATTTAAATATTCTCTTTGAAATTTCTGCTAATACCCATGTTGAATGGTCAACCAAAAATACATAAAGACAGCAAGAGACCTCCAATGAGAGCTATAGTCTCTGGACAGGGCTAGCTCACTGAGCCACTGTCAATTTTTGTTGAGAAAATTTTAAGACCTGTATTAGAATCTTCTAATGCTGTTTTACAGGGCATGAAACATTTCCTTCAAGATTTGTATGCTCATGTTAAAAATATGCATGTTTCTTTACACAAAATTTGTTTACTAGTTTCACTGGATGTAAACTCTTTGTTCAGAGTAATCCCTCATGATCAAGGTATACATGCTTTAAAAATCTATTTAAGTAGTCATAGTAATTATGACATTAATAAGATTGATTTAATGTGTATGCTTTTAGAGCTAATTTTGGATAACAACATTTTTATATTTAATAATTTATATTATGTCCTAATTAAAGGCATAGCTATGGGCACACCATGTGCAAATAGCTACACCAACATTGTGTTAGCAGATTGGGAGGAAACAAATATTATGCAACATAATGAATTTGTTAGATATATTAGTTTGTACTGTAGGCTTGTTGATGTGTTTTTGCTGTGGACAGGTTCAGTTCAGAAACTGAATGAGTTTATAGAATTTCTGCATAGCAGCATCAATTATCTAAAGTTTACATTTAACATTAATTTTACATTTAAATATTCTACATCCGAGATAGAATTTTTAGAGGTAGTGATATATAGGAGTACAGATGGTTATTTTAGTACAGGTCTCCATAAAAAGAACTGTAAAATAAATAACATTTTATATAGGGATAGTATGCATCCCCTACATATCTACAGAAACATATTAAAAGGGCAGTCAATGCATATTTCTAGGTTGAATGATAATGAAAGATTTGGAAAAGATATTATTGGGTTTGAGAATGATTTAATTAAGCATAAATATAAATGTAAAGAGGTTAAACAAATGGTTAGTCAAGTGAAATTACTGAGGGAAGATGGAGCTAATCCCTTTTTTAATGATTCAGTTATGCTAAATACACCTGATATACATTTACTGGAAAGAAGTACTCACTATAATCATTTACCAATGCTGAATCTGCATCCTGTCGGCACCAGTGCAACAGAAAATGGAATCCTTTTGGCTGATGGCTTTTATAGTAAAATAGATGCAACAATATACCATCAAGAGCATGAGAGAGAATCAGCAAATACACTGTGAGAGTGATTTCAACATATAACACAAAAAAGTAATATTTTTATTCGGATCTCTACAATGGCTCAAACTAAGGAATATGAGAGATAGAAGGAAAACACAAAATGTCTTTGTTATTCGGTTTTAAAACAAGATAATTCAAACATAATTCATGATAGAAGCAAAAATACTATATAGACATAAGGCAGATTGAAATAAGCTGCAATGAAAGGTCATTTTAATTGCTCTGATTAGGATCTGATAATGCAGACATAGTTAATATAACAAGTAACCCATGTAAGAGTTTGCTTAGATTTATGTCAGAGAATGCAAACATAGTTAATATAACAAACAAGCCAATACGGAGTTTGCTCAGATGTGGATCAGCCAATGCAAACACACTTAATACAAGTCTAATTATAGGTATGAAGCAATGGAAAATAACATCTGTAGGAGCATAAAATAAGGTTAGTCGTTACTGAGAACAGGAGTAATAACAGAATAGGCGTAATAACATGTAGATAATAAAATACAACTGCATCACTATGTGGGTGCTGACAGCTGCTGATTTAACGCACAGACACGTAGACCCTAACCATGCATGATACACCTCCCCTCACCCAATTACACTCACAGGCACACTCACCCATTCATGCATAAGTATTCATACACACACATCATACCCCTCAATCTCTTAGTACAAAAAATTTGGACAAAGCCAAAAATAATAGGGAGTCCAAGGTCCAGAAATGGGGACGGATTTTAAATATTGCTCATATAAGCTTAAAAAATTGCTATAATAAAAGGTTTTGTTTTACCATGCATTTTCTGAAAGATATGAAGGATGTCATTATTTAGTGACTTCAGTTCTCCCTGATATTCTAGAAATTCACATGTTTTATGAGGAACAGACCAAAAATATGAGCCAAAAGTCTGTAGATAGTTGAGAGCTCTGACACACAACGCACACACACACACACACACACACACACACACACACACACACACACACACACACACACACACACACACACACACACACACACACACACACACACACATATCTACTCTACCTATCCCTAACTAACCCCCCTACAGACACGCTCATGTAGACACACTCACCTGAGACCACTCATACCCCTACAGGCAGGCACACATGCTTCCACACACATACACATACTCAGCCCCTCCCATTATTACTTCTCTATTAAACTCCATAATACATCCTCCTGTGTGGTGTGTCCTAGTAAAAGTACCTGGAGAATGAGGCACTTTGGCCATGTTTATTTCAACACCCAAGAAATTCTCTCTGAATTGCTCGGGTACATAAATCCCTTCCCACAGGCACTTGGCTAATTAACATAGGCTGCATTCCTGAAATGCCTCATTAGCATTTAGCATGGCCATGGAGACAACCCACCTCTGTGATTCTACCAATCATGTAGAATCACTGTGGTTGGCCTGGTAATGAACCGGAAAGGGCTACTGATGGTGGTTTTACACTTGTTTTAGGATTTACTGCTTGTGGTAGCCCTTTCTGAGTCTGAGATCTTAAGGGGTCAGTATTCAAGAGCTTTCCAATGATATATAAACAGAATGCGTAGCACACTGCTGTTTTGTGATGTGGCATACAATATGCAAATGATGTCTTTCATGTTTTTATAATATTTTATTTTTCTTATATCTACATGCTAGATGCCAAGTATCAGTGGCAAAATTGTGTACTACTTTAACATTGTATATAACATGGCAATATTTAAGATGGCAATAATTGCTCACCTGTAGGAGACACAGCTCTGTAAGTTCCACAGTGATGTTTTTAGAGTGAATGCACAGAAAATCATGTACACTTGCAGATACCACCTTGTTTTTATTATGTACAACCTATTGTTATGAGATATTAGCTTGAATATTAGAATAGCATTATTATCCATGCAATGTTCCTCACATAAATATGGCTATATTTCTATAATAGAGGTATACTTAGCACTATTTTAACACCTTCTGCTTCCTGCGTCCATTGGTCACTCCTAACCTGACTGTTTCTCTATCTATTTTTGCATAATTAATTTAAATATAGAAGATATGCTTTCATAATCTTTTTCAAGCCCTCTTCAGTAACTAAAGCCTTGTATATCACATAGTAATTTATTCATTCTGGATACCTACCTAAATCAGCTTGCAAATACCATCTTGCTTCCAGATTTATGCCCATCTACTCCTGAGGTAGTGAGGTATTAGTCTGAATATTCAAATAACATTATTAGTATGAATATTAGAATAACATTAAAATGAAAGCAACACACCAGAAATGACTTATACCTCTGAGTATGTATTTTTTATTCAATTGTGTTTAGCATAGTTTTTTCCATATGACCTGCAGCCTGACTGTATCACACTTCATTTGCTATATTAAAGTAAATATGTGAAATATTTTACATTTTCATAACATTTTTTAAACATTCTTCAGCAACTCAAGCCCTGCCATCCAAATTTGGTGCTTCCACAGTACATGCCTGCCATATCTAGTCAGGTTGCCGATAGTACCTTGTTTCTAATGCATGACCTACTGTTCATGAGGCATTAGTCTGAATATTAGAATAACATTACAATTAATTTAGTCTACTTTAAATAGTTATATCTTTGACTGTGTTTCTCTTACTCAAGTGTATTTAGTATCATTTCTGTGTAATGTGTGTCTTCCATAGTACACACTAACACAGATTCATAGATTCATAGATTGTTACAGTGGCGTAGCTAGAGTTTGTGCTGCCTGGGGCAGTCCGAGTTTGCCGCCTCTCCCCACCTCACAAAATCATGGTCAAATGCCCCCCCCCCCACATTCACAACCTTCCCCCCTGCAGCCATTCCAGTGTCTCATTACCTGGCTATTTCTCTCCATTTAACATAAACACTGTAATGTGCATATTGCTTTATGTTTTACTTCTGCAATGATTATTTGGATTTCATTTAAAACTTTTATTTTAAATTTTATAGCACAAACACTGATAGACATCTGTTAAACAAAGCAATACAGTTTCACAATTAAAACAGACTTAGCATTAAACCTTCTCTACCCTTGAAACTCACATTCATTGAAGCAGCATTGAAACCCACATTCAAAGAAAATCCATCCAGCCAGTGGCAGATAAAGTTTACCTTTGGGCTGTTTTCAAATCCTAGGGTTCTTGAACACAAGTTTAGGACCATGCAAACATGCATATGTTCTTTGATTCACCTTTCTGATTGTATTAAATTATATTCCTTGTATAATAGAGCGCAATTGTTAGAGCATGTTTTAAGTTTATCATTTTGAACATTTTTCCAGTAAGCAATGAAACAAAATGTATGAATCAATAAGGAGAAATCTGCCCCATTCAGAACATTTAGGTTCATAGGTTCATAGGTGTGCACTAGGCTAATGGCCTTGGAGCCTTTACAAGCCTAGCCCAAAAAATTGCCCAGGTTTCCATCATAAAAGTCTACATAAACTTCTACAATCCACCAGTATCAGTAAATATGAATAAAAAAAGCATGTGGACCACCACTCTGGAGACCATAAAACACCTTTATTATAATAAAAAGAATGAAACAAGCACTTTTGGGTTTCCCCTTCATCAGGTTATAGTAAATCAGTAAATATGCGCACTCTCTCCAGAAGTAAAAGTCATCTAAATAATTCCACACTAAAGAGATCTGTAACTAATGAAGAGGTTGCTGCTAGCAAACAACTTTACATTTCATTGTTTCATCTACAAATAAAGTGTCTGTTGCCCTTGAAGAATAAATTGCCTACGTTAGATTAAAAATGATAAGCTAGTAATATTGCAATAGGGAGTGGATGACAAACTGATAACAGGTTCATAGTTACTAGGTATCTCGTCCAAAGGAGGATATTCTCAGGACTGCAGCATCTACCCCCTTTAAAGTACAACACAGTACAGTATCAGCAATCCATCTACATATTGTGGGAGTAGGACCCACGACCTTCTGCATCAAAAGCAAGTATACTACATGTTCTGCTACTCACAATGCAACAAAACTTGGCATAAGCACACTAAACTTTGCTTCCCCTGTAGCTCTCAGCTCCTTGTAAAATCCACTTGATACTCAACTATATCTCTCAACTTTGCAGCACAAGAAATCTGGAACAAGCCAAACCTTATCGGGGGGGGGGGCAAAGGCCCAAAACCAGGGACACATTTTATTCTAGCAACTTTCTAAGCAATGTTTAAAATGTTTTGTGTTACCATGCATTTCCTGAAAAATAGGAGGACTGAAACTTAAATGGCTATCATTACCAGAAATCCACAGATTTTAAGGGAAACAGACCAAAATTATGAGCCAAACATTCCAGATGTTCTGTGAAAATCTGGACAGTTGAGAGCTATGGACTCAACTCCTTGAATTTACAAGTAGTGGTATGGATAGAGAAATGAGGCTCTTGTACCCTGTACCTAAGGTACAGGGTTTGAGCCTGAGTAATACTAACCACCAGATATACCTAACTGGGGCATTACAAACACACACACCACACACACACACACTTTTGTGAATTGAAATTCCCATACTTGAAGCAAAAGTAAGTACAAAAAGAAGCAACAAAACACACACACACACTGAAGCACAACAAAATGTCATGTATTGAAACTTGCAACAGCAATAAGGAGCACAGCAACATTCTGTCAATTCCCTTACTTGCAACACCAAAATTCCATAAAATTCCCGTTAGTTGGTGAAGAACATGGGCATTCAGGAAGAACTGTCAATTCCCCTTTGTTGGTGAAGGAGCTGTATTTAAAATAGCATGGGTATTCAGCAAGAACAGGGATGGCAATGTACGCACACGTGCAGACGTGATGCGACTGGACCAGCTATGGGACAATATTTAAAGAATAATGTCCTTAAAAAGCACATGTTTTAAATTGAACTATTAAAGTGCCGCCCAGGGCAGACTGCCGTCTTGCCTCCCCCTCCAACTACGCCACTGGATTGTTACTAGGCTAATGACTCAAGGGGTCATTCTAAGCCTAGCCAAGTTTTCATAAAAGAAGAATAATGATGCCCTGTCTCCAAACAGGCAATTGAGAGCCAGGCATTTATACACTGTCTCTATCCATAAGGGTCATGGGTGCCAGGCATGCTGTAAATTTCCTATTCTCCATCCACTTGTCTAGTCTGTGCTTAAACTGGGTAATAGACAAACTCAACTTCCTATGGATAGGAAGCCTGTTCTATAGGATGGGCAGTCTCTGGGACACATATCTGTGTCTCCAGTATGTTTTGTTCAAGTGACAGACAAAATGTAGGTCCCTAGACCTTGTATTTCTGGTAATGTTTGATTTATGAATATGCAGAAGATTCATAAGTGTGGGTTTTTGCAGATGTCTTGTAAGCCAGGCATAGATTACCCCTTAGCAATCTGTAAGAGACTGAGTAGAGAGAAAGGACTTTAAAGGCGCTCTGCATAAGGCAGGTTTGTTAAGCCTTGTATTCTTTTTGTAAGGAACCTCTGAGTCAGTCTAGTTGCTGCATATGCCTGATCAGGTGCATACCAAAGGAAGCATTTTATTATATGATTGGTCTGATAAGGGTGGAGTGCAATGGGATAATGACCTCTTTGGACCTAGATGCCATGCCCTTATTTATAAGTTGTGCATCATAAAAGGATTTCTTTACCACTGTGGCCACCTGGTGGTTGAAGGTAAGGCTACTGCCTATGTGCATACCCAGCTCTCAGTCCAAGCTTGTCTTTTATGGGTGCATTATAAACATGGTAATTAACCAGAATGGTTGACTTCCCAAAGGTACAATTGTGCATTTCTTAGCATTGAGTTTAAGAACATGGCTTTGTTACCATTTGTTAGTCAGAGACAGACCTTTTTGAAGAATGGTAGTGTCTGAAGGGGAGACGATGATAACCCCCAACTTACAATCATTTGCAGACTTAGTTAGCCATAAACCTTCAGCATTAACTTCCATTTCATAGAAGTAGATGTTAAAATGATGAGGCCTAGTACAGACCCCTGGGGGACTCAGCTAGTGAGTGACCATTTGGTGGAGATAGCCTCACCTATTTTGATCTCCTGGGTCCTATCAGTGAACCAGTTGGCTATCAAGTGGGTGATAAAAGGGTTTATACCTACTTTAGTGAGCTTGTCTATAATACCTGAGTGGGGTATTGTGTCAAAAGCTCTGGCTAGGTCAAGGTAAGTTGTGTGCATAGTCTTATCTTCATCCAATGCTTTGGTGACCCTCTCAAAAAAGTCCATCAGATTTAATAGGCATAACCTTCCTTTAATAATGCCGAAATGTGATGGGTCCAATGTTTGCAGGTTATCTATGTCCTCATGTGTCATGTCCATGATGATTTTTTCCATGGCATTACATATGAGGCTGATAAGACTTATGGGCCTGTAGTTACCTGGGTTAGTGGTTGGACCTCCTTTGTGCAGGACAATGATGGTAGTCATCTTCCATTCCTTGGGCACAAAACATGACTGAAGACTCCAGTTGAAAAGCAATTCAAGTGGACCAGACAGGTCGTGTTTTATGCTATATATTTAACATCCCAGGATGTTATCAGTGCCCATCCATCCAGTGTTTTTGGCCATGGAAGTGCATTGATGACCTGTTCCTTAGTAATGGTTGGGGTGATTGTGGTATGCAGTATTTTGGTATTTCATTTGGACTATCGGGGTGGGTGAGCGGGGGGGGAATTTGAGCTGAACCTGTCAGCCAAGAGGTTGACAATGGCCTCCAGTTTAGTGTGGGTGATGCAATTTACAATAAATTCTGCACATTGTTATGTATTTCCCCTGAGGTTACGGACATAGCTGTAGAAGGCTTTGTGGTTATCCATTCCCTGAAAAGCAATTTTTCTTCAAATTTAGCCTTTGAAGTATTTATTAATCATCTTAGTTGCCTGTTTAGATTGGTTAAGGGGCTTTAAGTATATATGGCTCTGTTCCTCCTGTGCTTGGCCAGGATTTTTTCTTTTGCTGTATAACCAATTAATACTGTGATTCCTAAAGGGTGCCTTGTCTTTTGAGTTTGTCTTATTCTTAATATAAGTAGGAACAGCTTGCTCTATACAGCTATCAGTATAGCTGACAGAGATTTTGTAAATAGCTCAGCATATGCTATGGTGTCTACTTGGATTGGAGGGGTGCCTGGAAATTAGCCAAGGTGTTGCTTAGTAGAGAGAGGTTAGGCTTGGAATAGTTCCTAAAGGTTTTTGGTTTTGCTGGATCCCTGGATTTAATTTTTATTTCAAGTAATACTACCTTATGGTCAGATCGGATGAGTGAAAACATTACACTGGGTGGGGAACATCACCCCCCCCCCCCATGATCAAGAGTACAAGCTCAAAGATATTTATATCCCTGATAGGAAAATGGACCAAGTGTTCCAGGATGTTGGTATTAAGAAATGTTAAGAATCGCTGGGCTTGTGCATTAAAAGTGGCACAGAATTCCCGATTTATAGAAGGAGAGTTGAGCTCTCCCATGAACATCATATTTGGTTGAATGGTGAGGGACACTAGTACATTGAGATAGGTAGTATGGGTTTCCTAGGGCATGGAGGGAGATGTATAGGCTGCAAGGATATAGTACAACACCTTGTTTATGGTGAGTTGCATATGTATGAGTTCCAGTGGCTCATACACTTTTAACTAGTTGGATGTGAGGTTGCTTTTAAAATAGACTGAGACTCTTCCACCTTTAGTTCCCTCCTGTGCAGTAGTTGGTCTAAAGGTGTGAAAGGCATTATAACTTTGCATTGCTGGGATACTCTCCCTAATTTTAAAACATGTCTTTGTTACTACACAGATGTCTGCACTCTTCAGGGAGAGGAGGGCTTGCAGGTAAGGAGTTTCTTGTTAAGACTTCTAGCATTGAGCAGTACCACCCTCAGATATTCCTCATAGGTTCAGTTAAGTGGGTAGGTTTATTAGTCGGGCATTGCCTAAAAAAGGCACTATAAGGGTGGAAAAGGTCTTTGCCAATATCCAAAAGCCTAGGGGGGGGATAAGTGCAGACCACCCTGGGAAAGCAGTGTGGTCTGTCAACCATGTCCTCTCAGGCCATCAAATATTGTACCCCCCTGGACTGACACCAGAAGCTAAGCCAACTGGTAACATCAAAATGTGAAAGTATCAGACTCCATTTTTGTTTTCTTAATATAAATATTTAAAATATTTCATATCTTTTAAGATTTGCAAACACTCTTTAGTAACCCTACACATCTCATACTACTGCTTCATAGTAGTTACTTACCAAATCATGTCTGCTTGTATATGCTTCCTTGCTTTCTAATCTTGAACCTACTGCTCATGAGGTATTTGTCTTGTTATTAGAATAAGATTTGTATTACTGCAGCATACATCGAGATTAGTTATCATTTTTGTTGTACTTCTCTTACCCATGTGTGCTTTGTTTACTGGGTTCTGGCACCCCCAGACACTCCCTAACATAACAGTACCATACTCAGTTGTTAGGTTTATTAATGCAAATATGGAAAATATTTCATAGTTTTATAACCTTTTACAAACACTATTTAGTAGCTCAGGCCTTGTATATCCCATATCCTTCTCAGACATGACATACGTACACTGCCTTATCTTTATTAATTACAGAAATATGGAAAATTTTTCATAGGCAGCACATGGAATCCCCACAATAATGTATTTCAGTTTACAGTTGTCAGACACTATGCACTGCTTTTACTTCCAGCAATGATCACTTTACTCTAATCAGTTGTCCCATGCTTTCATTCACAGACTCCCCTTGAACAGATACAGACTGGCTAACAAATGCAAAACGTACACATTTGCTGTGAAATAAATGGAAAGCAACAGTGTAACCAAACAGCGATATAAGGCTTGCTGAAGCATATGATTGATTGTCTATGTCCCTGTAACCATGCAAAGTATTATAGCAAATTTTGGAGAATATGTCATGGCCTTACCTATGAAATGTTGTTGGTGGTTCTCAGTGTAAGTAGCCATGAACAGCTTTATTATCAATTATAAAATGGGGAAGGAAAACTGACCAGTTAGAATGCTAGCTACCCATACATCACATCTGATCCATGCACAAAACAAAGCTAATAAGACTATGCAGATCCCAAATTTAATCACAGATCCATGCTGTGTTGCAGATATCAAAATCCATCACACTGCCATCATCTTGAAAAATCATTTAGCAGGAAAAAAGCAATGAACCACAAATGCACTCCAAAACAATCAAACAAAGAAGTACTCCAAAGGGAAAAAAATACATTATTAAAAAGTGCAAAACATTAGAAACTCACATACCCAGCTGAATTATATTACTACATCTGCATAAAATAATAATTAAAAGAAATATATCAAAACAGGAATCAGGATTGTTACACAAATTAAACAGACTTTGCAATAATAAAAGTATTAGAAACTCTCATTGAAATACTTCATTGGTGGATTGCTGTTTTTTATAAGTGTGACTTTCCAAGCTAGGGTGCAGCCAGGCATACTCTTTGTACGCTATAGAGTACATTTTTTTTCTGAGCATGAGTTAGAAACATTAGGACTTTATCAGGCCACATTATGTCTATAACATCTAAATGAATGCCTCTAACAATCTGTATATAGCTTGCTTACAGAGAAGATTGCAAATTAAAAGCAATACCTCTAATAGCTTTTGACTGAGCAGCTGAAAATGTTACATACATTAACTGCTGGGGGGGGGGGGGGCAACAGGTTGAGAGATGTACCCAATTTGTAAATGCCATGTGCTTGATAGAGGCAACAATAAGAGTTTGTGTGTCCAAAATGGAATTCACTGACTATACCCCAGTTTCCAAGCTACTTTTTTCTGCCTGACTTTGAATTGTTTTTTTTTGCAATACCCAAAATAAATAAAAACCTTCAAAGTGGGTGCTGTGTCTTAAAGTGGTAGGGAACCTGTGGTGCACTGCATGAGAAGTTTTCAGAGTGTAGAAATGTGCAACTGTTAAACCCTTGTGAGGATAAGGGGATTCACTTTGGCTGAAGGATGCTTATAGCAGGAAAAGGGGCTTTGAGGAACAGGCAAAACCCCTGTGCCGTATACAGATTTGTTTTGAAAAAAAAATCCTTATGGCAGTGAGATGGGCTACTTCTGTGGATGTATCTATTTTTTTGGTGCGCTTTTGCTGTGATGTGTAGCTCCTCTGTCTCCTTTAACATGTAAATATTACTTGAAATTTTAGTGAATGCTAATGAGGATTTAGTAAGCTCCACTATAGCTCGTCAAAGAGAAGGTGACTGACACCTACTCCATCTTCAAAAGAGAGTTGACCAACAGATACTTAACCTTCAACGGCAGGTATTGGCTATGATGATCCTTCTATCTGATTGAAAAAAAAAAAAAAAAAAAGAAAAAACTTAATGTACCCCTGAAGAAACTTGGGAAATAAAATTAAGTCAATGTCTATCTGGTGGAATGCCAGATGGTGCTAGAGAAAACTGGACCCAAGCAGAGTGGGTCAGCATATCATCTTCTCATTTAATCAAGGACTAACTGAAAGCATGTTTGAATTGGAAAGATGCTGATGGATTCAACTACCAGAAAATGAAACAAGATTTTTGATTGGAAGGGCGGCCTTAGGTCAACTGGTACCCTAGGCAAAAAGGCTCCACGGTGCCCCACCACACCACCCAGTGCCCCCATCCTGGTCTACCTACTCCAAGTAAATACAGGAAAAGCACCCCTACTAGAGCAGTGCCCTAGGCAACCGCCTAGTTGGCCTATGCCTAAGGCCGGCTATACTTCACCCAAGGCAAACCTTGTTTGAAAAGGAAAGATTCAGTATGGACAAGCCAGCAAGATCACACAAGGTTGATTTAATCCATACTTTGAAATTTTGGCTAGAACCTTGTGTAAATTATATAAGTACAATTTTAGATATCTTGCTATACATACATTTAAAAGGACACTCCCTAACATCATTAAGTCTTTTGAACCGCTAGTTTATTGCGTAAGAACATCTGTTGTTAACTGAAATTGAAAACCCTAGATCAGTATTACATACGAGAACTAATAATTGACAGACTGACATCTTTTTCCCCTTCTATTCTTAACCCTGTCCCTTCTCCTTTAACCTTTACTTCCAAATCCTAGTACTACTCTTCCTCTTGAATAAGACAATGACATATATATTCTTTCCCATAACTAAGACTTGCTCATACCTTCTACTGTGATTTGTAGAATTGTTTTTAGTTTAGTTTTTTTATAGAATTGTTTAGTTAATTTCTACTAATACTATTTAGTATACAAATGTATTATTATAACTGTTCACTAGACCATTGCTACATCTGTATTTATTCTTAATGGTTCTATGTATTGTTAACTGTCTCAATATTCATGTTTGGAGCTTTTCTCCCCGGGCCTCTACTGAAAATGGACATATATCCAGCTAGACTAGCCCGGTCAACAAATGTAAAATAAATAAATAAATAAATAATAAGCTTTCACCAGAAAACATGTTAAAATATGTGATGGTTTGTTTTAAATGCACTAGAAAATGGTATATAATACAGCAGACAAGTCTAATAATACTATATATGTAAAAAATGTTAATTCTTGCAAACAAGGTGTTTCAGAAAGCATGCCTATGGAATGTGATTATATTGAACCTTTAGTTAGTAGAATTTGCTTTTTGCAGAAGAGCAGTTAAGGTGGGGTGAAGAGGGCAGCTACCTTGGGCTTAAGGTGTTAGAGGGCACAATCAGGAGATGCCAGACAACTGGTAGTGCATTACCAACATTAATTTTGATGTCAGTTATCTGAATTTAAGTTGAATTACAACGATTTAGATCATTCTTTCAGTCTTGCTAACATACTTTTCATCCTCCATTCATCATCTTTCCCATCAGCCTTTTTACATACTTTTGGTTCATTTGAAGAATGCATTTTTTTTTTCTTTCTAGACCTTCTGCAGTGTTAATCACATATATGTTCATAGGTGACTAATAGGCTAACGACCTGAATGGGCTTTTTATGCCTACTCCTGCTTCTGTTTCAGTGAGCCAGCTTACATTTTATCTGAAGTTGTTGCTGCTTAAGGCTGCCATCTGATTCTTCTCTTTAAAGGGAATATGTCACATTTCTCATTGTCCCAGCATATATTATCTAGAAACTTGTGGAGGTTGTTACCATTTTTTCTCACTTCTTGTTTTTGATAAAGACAAGCTAAAAATTACCTGCCTGTTCCACACTGTACTCCATAACACTTATCAAAATAATTTCCTTACCTATCAAATAATACATGATGGCCTTTTTCAAGGCATGTGTTAATAAATTGTACAGTTACAGCTGTAGGCCTACCTTATACACCATGGCATGTGGTATCTTCAAGGACATGCTGAATTTCCTTCCCATTCATGCCAGTTCATAGGTTCATAGGTAGGTACTTGGCTATCGGCCCAAGGGCCGAAGTAAGCCTAGCCAACAAGGTTCCCTGGCTTATGCCACCCAAGAAAGTTAATTTCCTATGCCCCTATCGAGCAGAGCCACAGAAGTGATCCCCGGGGTGTATTTCCTATTTCCCATCCACTCATCAAGATTTTTCTTGAAGAGTGCTAATGAGGAAATTTGTTTGACATAGATGGGTAGCTTGTTCCAGAGTATAGGAAGTCTCTGGGACAGGAATCTATCCCTCCAGCATATCCTGTTTATTGTGGTGACAAGGTTTATGTCCCTAGAGCATGTAGCTCAGAGGAATTGGGATTTCTTTAGGTGTAGCATGTTCAACAGCTCTGGGTTTAACATAGCTTTATATGTTAGGCAGAGATCTCCTCGGAGAACGCGATATGCTACAGAGTAAAGCTGGAGTTTTTTGAGACAGTCAGTGTAGGGCATCTGTTTGAGGCCAGTAATCCTCTTTGTGAGATACTTCTGTGGCCTTTCCAGCTGCTGCAGATGTCTTGTGAGGTACATTCCAAAAGGAACGTTGTACTCTATAATGGGTCTAATGAGTGCCGAGTAGAGAGGAACAATGACCTCTTTTTTCCTGGATGAGAACCCTTTTATGATGAGGTGTGCCACATGGAAGGATTTCCTGACTACTGTGGCGATGTGATTATCAAAGGAGAGTCTACTGTCCACCTGGGTCCCAAGGTCTCTTATCACACATTTGGCATTAAGTAGACTGCCACTTATGTGGTAGTTCATGGGTACAGAGCTTTTACCAAAGGGGATGACAATGCCCTTTTTGGCATTGAGCTTGAGGCCATGCCTCTGACACCAGGCATCTGTCTCAGTGAGGCCCTTCTGTAGGAAGTCCACATCATTTGGGGACTCAGCTAAGGCTCCTAGTTTGCAGTCATCTGCAAACTTCATTAGCCAGAGGCCTTCTGTGTTAGCCTGCACTTCAGAGAAGTAGATACCAAACAGGAGAGGTCCCAGGACTGAACCCTGTGAAACTCCACTTGTCACTGGTTTGAAGTCAGATTTGGAGTCTGCAACTTTTACAGTGTGGATTCTGTCAGTGAGCCAGTTGGCAACCCATCTTGTGATGTAGGGGTTTACACCTAGTTTAGTGAGTTTAGCTATAATTCCAGAATGGGGGATGGTGTTGAAAGCCTTGGCGAGGTCAAGATAGGCTGTGTGAACCACCTTACCCTCGTCTACAGCTTTGGTGACTGCCTCAAAGAAGTTGATCAGGTTCAGAAGGCATGAACTGCCTTTCACAAACCTGAACTGGATGGTGTCCAGAGTTTGGTGGTTACCAATGTCTTTGGTTATGAGTTCCATGATGATACGTTCCATGGCCTTGCATACCAGGCTTGTCAGGCTAATAGGGTGATAGTTCCCAGGATCAGTGGTGGGTCCCCCTTTGTGGACTGGGATAACTGTTGCTGTGCACCATTCAGTGGGCACAAAGCCTGACATGAGACTATGATTGAACATGGTGCTTAGGTAGGGAGACAGTTTGTTCTGAAGTTCATGTAAAATGCAGCCTGGGATGTAGTCTGGTCCAATGGATGCTGTGTTTTTGGTTTTAGAGAGTGCAGCTTTTACCTGCATAGATGCGATTACAGGGACTCTGCATTCTTCCTGTATAGATATGGGTCCTTTAGGGGGTGAGAGGGGAGGAAAGTTAGCACTGAACCTATCTGCCATGATGTTGGCAATATCAGTTGGTTCTGTAATTTTCGTGCCGTTGTGCTGTAACTCAGAGCAGATCTGGGTGTTGCCATTGAGATTCTTGACATAGCTATAGAATGCTTTGTGGTTGCCGTTAGAATCAGTGGTGATTTTGGTTTCATAGCTAACTTTGGAGGATCTTATAAGGGATCTCAGCTTCTAACTGATGCTGACCAGGGAGCTCCTCCACTCATGGGATTTTACTCTCTTTTTCAACAGTTTCTTCCTTCTGTTGTAGAGTTTGTTTATGGCAGGGGACCACCAGATTTGCTTCCTTTTTTTAGAGGATAGCGTCTTTGGTTATGTTTGGGATAGCATGATCGATGCACTCGTGTAAGTGCTTATAGAGTGCATTTGTGTAGGATTCAGCAGTCGTAACTGTATTGTCCATCTGCATGGGTATCATAAAGTTTGCCACTTCTGTCTTAAGAAGCATGAAATTGGCTTTGGAGACATTTTTTACTGTGGTTTCCTTAATGGTGGGTGGGGGCGGGATGTGGATACCTAGGGTGATTAGCTTGTGGTCAGATCTGACCAACGAGGAGTTGACTTCAGGTGTGGGTCACCAGTCACTCATATTGGTAATGACTAGGTCTAGGATATTGTTGCCCCTGGTGGTGGTGGTGTGGATAAGTTGATCCAGGGCATTGGAATTTATGAATTCCAGAAAGAATTGAGTTAAGGAGTTGGTACATGAGTAGTTTTCCCAGTTAATGGTGGGGTAGTTGAAATTGCCCATTATTAGGGTGTTTGGTTGAACCCTAATATTTTCCAGTATATCAAGAAAAGATGAGTGGGAATCCTGGGGCATGGTGGGGGATCTGTCGCAAGCTACAATCTGGATTGCAGTTTTGCCCAGAGTTAGTTGCACTTGGATAACCTCGGATGCATTATGCTGCACAAGTAGCCTGGAGGTGTGGATATCCTTAATGAATATGGACACACCTCCACATTTGGTGTTCTGGTCCAGGTTAGATGACTGAAAAGTGTGGTATGAGTAATTATGAGTTATAGCCCGGTAATGCAGGGGTGCTGTCTAGAGCCTTGAACCAGGTCTCAGTCACTGCACAGATATTGATGTTCTCCATTTTAAGGAGTGCCTCAAGTGAGTGCATTTTGAAATTTAGACTTCTAGCATTGAGTAGTATTACCCTCAGTTTTTGCTTGCCTGTTCCTGTTACAGTGGTGAATTTGTCATTTGAACCTTGCATAAAAAAGGCACTATAGGGGTGGCAAGACCCTTAGCCAGTATCCAGAATCCCAGGGTCGACAGGTGCAGGCCATCTCTTGCAAAGCATCATGGTCTGTCGACCATGTCGTCCCAGGCAGACAGATAATGGACCCGCTTAGAGTGACACCAGAAGCTTAGCCAATTGTTGAAGTCAATCATTTTGTCCTTGTACTGCGGTTTCATTCTGGGCGATGGCAGGATACTACTCAGGGCTAGGGTCATACCTGCCTGGGCTACAAGATCGGAGAGCTCTTCCATGTCTCTTTTCATGTAGTCCAGGGAGGTACATCTCAGGTCATTCACACCAACATGGACAATGACAGAGTCATATTTGTACTTGATGTCGCGTGATCTGAGTGCATGGGTTATGTGGCGGATCCTGGCACCCGACAAGCAGCTGACAGTATCCTTCTCCTTGTTTAGCCTGGTGAGTGGGACATCAGTGTGCCTGACTATAGAGTCACCTATGACTAGTGTGTTGGGTACATTGTTTTGCCTTATGGGCTGTGGTTTATTGGCACTCTAAGTCTGTGGGCTATGTGTTATTTAGGTTGTGTTGTGGGGTGGGGGTTGCTTGGGTTTCTACTTTGGAGGTCTCTGTTGCTTGAGCAGATTATTACTGAGAGCCTCTACAAATGTTTTTGTGTTTCTATGTGTGGATTTTAGTGGTGTAGGTTTAGTGGGACTATGTGATGAGTGTGGTGTGGTGTAAGTGTTTACCTTCTCCTCTTGACTGTCAAGTTCAGTCTTGGTTGGAGAGAGCTTTACCTCCAGTTTGGCTAGATAAGTGCATCTCTCACAGGTTGTGGTGTTGAGTGGTAGAAGGAGAGGGTTGTCTGTGTACATGAGACAATTGCTACATTGCCCCAAGATGTCCAGTTTCATCAGATAGACAGGAGAGAACACTGAGAGCTGACCCTTGCACATGCCTGAATAAAAAACTACTTTCATCTGGACAAGTGGGGAAAGTAAGTATAAGAGCTGTTTTTCTCTAAGCAAGTGAGGAAAGTAAGTACAAAAACTGTTTTCCTCTAGGTAAAGAGAAAGGCTGAGTGCTGCAGTAATTTGTAACTTATTTAGTGCTAACAAGTTCTGAACAAGTGCTGAGCATGAATAAACACATTCAAGTGCTAAAACTAAGAATCTGTACTTGGATCTTGTGGTAGATAGGCTACCTAGTGCTTACCACTCCCACTGATAAGCTAGAAGGCTTCCCTCCAACACACAGAAAGGCTTGAGGGGGTTCAGAAGCTTACAAACAGTCCTGGATACAGCAAATCTGTATCTGGACTAGAATAGTTACAGGAAAGATGGGAAACAAGTGCAAACGCAGGCTTTTAAACCAGAAAGCTGAAAGATATGGAAAAACTGCCCAAGTCACCAATAAACTACAATTTCTGGGCCAGAAACCACTCCTCTTGTGGTAGACAGGCTACCAAGTGGTTACCACTCCCACTGATAAGCTAGAATGCTTCCCTCCAACATACAAAGGCTTGGGGGGTGCAATGTTTAAAATAAAATCCATCCTAAAGTAGTATTCCTCTCTTTGTGACATTATCAAGGAACTCATTGAACTTCATATTTGGTGATGTCTGTCAAGGGCGTATGTGCATGTGTGGCTCTAGAATTTAAAAGGTGCTTCACAGTGCATGTACAAGGTCACTCTAGGGGCATCAGCAAAGGATTCAGTAAAATTGTGGGGATGGATACTTAGTAAAAGTTTATGATGGTTTTTATTAAGTAACTGACCGCATAATTTTGATTAGATGGGTAGGAAAATACATCATGATACTTAACTTACAAAGTGCCATGATGTGTATTAAAAACAAAAGTGAGACTGTACATTTTATTTAAGCAGCAACTTTCTTAAATATAAATGTAGAGGAGAAAAAAGAAAACAATAATTATCCATTACTGATGCAATAGAGTAGTCTAACTGAAATGCTGATTCAATTTACCTCCTTGGGAGTCTAGCAGTGGCAAAAAAATCCCAAACCAAAAAAAAAAAGGCATGCTAGTCTTGTGTTCTCATTCAAAAGGGGGAGGGGGGTGGGCTACAAGACCTAATGATATCAGGAAACAGGTAAAGTTTATTACATTTTTTTTATATTCTTCAAACTCTTCGTAAACTAATTACCATTTGACTCTTCTTTGGCTTTCTCATTAATACACAGCTGTGCTGAAAGTTTTATTCTCTTCAGTCCATTCATGTCTTGAAATAAAAAATGTAATTTACTTTTATTTCCTGTTATTGGCTGCAATCCACGACAGAAGATTCCTTCATTGTTTTGCTAAGTGTTTAGAAAATTAAGGAAAAGAAGTCCTTGAAAATGACAAGGCACTTGGAAATCACTGTAGCCCTGATGTTTACACATATCCGACTGTGAGATTCAACCCTGCAGCTGGTTTGTGTCATTATAAATCAAACTGCTCCATTTCTCCCACCATCTCATGCATGTTGTTCTGCCAAGCACTTTCCCATTAGCCAGGAAAATGTTCTAAAACAATTGGCAGAGGCATTTCTGTTTGCAATACTTTTGCCATCAGTTTTACATATGTACTTATTTCTCCAAATGTCTGCAGACAAATGGGTATTTCCATAATTTTCTGAGTGATTCTTATCCCCTCTGTCCTGTTTGCGAAAACAAGATCATTTATACAGATGCACATTACCACATCACAACTAAAGTGCATGTCCCTTCCATCTTTTCTTCTTGTTTTACCTTTTGCAAGTTTATCCAACTAAATCCTAACTTACCTTAAGATGCTGACAGCCCTGCCATGTCCTTAGTATGGCCCTTATTTCCTCTGCAATATTAGCAAAAATCCAGTTCTAGCATATGCTCATATGTTAGCATCTACTGAGAAAAAACTGTTTGTATGCCAATAATTGGCACCACATTTTCTCCTGCTGCTTTGGTTTTGTATGGATGCACTGGAAATGTATGCCAACAAACATTCATGTCACAGCTGATTACATCAATGAGATGTTACACTAAAGCTCACACAGATTTAGAACACAATATCTGTAAGCAATTTAGGAATAAGACTGGTGGAAAACAATGAACAGATTGCCTGAGCAATGCAGAGAGACTAAATGCGTACAATGCTTTATACCGTGATGTTCTATGTCAGTATATTTTTTTTAATGAAAAGACGAAGAAGATGAGACATTGGTCACTACCAAACTGCAACATGATCAAATACAAGGTAGTGAAGTGACAGGCTCTCTTCTCATGTCACTTTGCACATATATGTAGTCAGTACATTTGTATGACAGTGTGATCAGATGATGCAGCTTTAGTGGGGAGGCTACGTTTATGGTGGCCTTGCAACAACTGATCTCTAAACTTGCATTTCAGCAACAGTGGGTTCAGTTCAAGTTTCTTGTGTACCGACTGAGCTGCAAGACATTGAGTCCTCATCAGTAAGTGATTTTTCACTATTAGACATTGGAATGCAAACTCTGTTTATCTCATTCTCATGTTAGAACACTACTCCAGTAGAAACAAGAAATCAGTTAGTATACGTCTTCCCCAAAAACACAGTTGGCATATCATGTTTTTGTGCCAGTAAGCTCCTCATCCTCTGGTTTCAGTACCCAATTAAAATAAATTAACATATCCTCTTCCAAAAGCCTCACACTCTAAGTGCAGTATTATTTAGTATCTAAGCAAAAGCCTCCATGTATCCACCCATCCACAACCCCCTTTGCCCATTTTTGCACATGGGGTCAGGGTGTCACTTAGTGCCAATCATCTAGAGTCAAGGTTTACACTGCCAGGTGGCCCCTCCATGGTAGTTCTTCCACACAACATACTTATAGCCTCCATGCGTAACCACTGTATATTTTATACAACACCCAGACAAACACTTCAGCAATTATTGTAGGGGAGCCATTTCCCATATGGTCATGTTCCTATACCTGGGAAATGGTGAATACTTATATTTCAAGGGTTTGTTTACTGCAATAAGTAAAATGCCTTTGAGTAAACACATGTTTTTTCACTCCTTCTATCCGCAATTGTCACTCCTAAAAAAGTTTCTCCACTGGCTCAGAGTTTATTTCAAAGAATCCACTCCATCTCCTACCTACAGTTCAGTAATGTCTGTTGAGGAAGACAGTCTTCCTGGGTCAAATTGCTATTCCTTGAGACTGCTGAGTGCCCAGACCACTGATTGTTCCACAGAATAAAGAGAATAATAGCAAGAAAGGAAAACGCAAATGTGCTTTCATGCAGGGCTGGGGCAAATGGTGTTTGATCAGACTCTAAGGACATGAACTTATTTCATTGCGGGTACTCATTTTCAAAGTTAGTGTTGTATGAAATTGAGCAGTATGGAGTCTGACCTGGCCACTTATGAATATTTTATTTTTGCTCATTCATTCATTCTATAATTGCTTTCTTAATCTAATCCAGGATCAGAGGAAAGCTAGTACCTAACCTACCTCTCAGTGGACATAAGGCATAGAAACCCATTCTGAATGGGGTTAATGTGGTTTACAGGAGGGTCATAGGTCAATACTAAGCAAGTAGTCATGAATAGAATATTGGAGCTTAGCCAAATAAGTCAGAGTTCCTAAACCTTGGGACTGCTATGTTTCAGTTGTACTTACTGCATTTTCAAGGACTACATAAGCTATACCAGAAGTCATTTTATGAAAACCCATCCAGCTGTTGAACTAGACTTTGTTTGATGTGTAAGGGAAGTTTGTTCCAGAAGTGGGGCATGTGTCATGTTTGGTATCTCACTCACCATCAATTCTTATTTATTTGCTAATGGAGATTAAGACTCTTAGTGAAGGTGTTTGAGGAGCCCTTTGTTTTATGAAGGTGAAAAAGGATGAATCAAGCATGGCCTTTCATGTCAGTCTAAGCATACATCAGAGTGAAGGAGTCTGTAGGCAATGAAGGACAGGGGAGAAGGTAAATAGTCTACTTGGACAGTGGAAATATTTAAGTCCTGTCATTTTATTGATCAGTAATTTGGGACCTCTCAATTTAGGCAAGATGGTTAGACAGGTACATCTCTTAGGGAAATTATATTAAATGACAGGTCTGATAAGGGATGAATGGAGGGAGTCTATGATGTCTTCTGATCTAGATTAAATGCCTTTAGAGATTAGCAGGGCTGAGTATCTGCAAACTACAATACTGACATGATGGTGAAATGATAGCATGGTATTAAAGTACGTGCCCAGGTCATTGATAACTATACTGGTTTAGGTGGGTGTGCCAATGATGTGGTATTAAAGTACGTGCCCAGGTCACTGATGACTATACTGGTTTAGGTGGGCGTCCCAATGATGTGGTATGAATTGGGGAATTTCTGTTTCACAAATAGTACTACACTGCAGTTCTTAACATTAAGTTGGAGACCATAATAAATACACCAAAAGCTGGCATAGTCAAACCCTATTTGAGTATCTGAGTGCCCATAGAGAACCAGTGACTGCTGCCCATTTCCCAACCAAAAACAGAATAAGCAGAGACACTTAAACATGTCACACACTTACACATACACAACTGGACAATTCAGACGTTTGCCATTTCAAGGACATTATGGTGTGCAAAAGGGAAAAGCCCTTGTTTAGTATGTCTGCTACTTCTGAGGAGAAAAGGGTGAAATTCCTAAGGTCCAAAGCGTACTGACTTGTACACCTCATTCCATGCTGACAGGCAATGAGTACTTTGTCTATGGCATCTTGCCTTCCAGTGCTGATTAAATGCCCATATTTTGTTAGGATATTCAGATTCCATAAGATATGATGGATGGATTTTATTTGGTGGGTGTGTTTTCAACAGGATTGTTAAAATGTTTGATAATTCCACAATATCATATCATATCATATCTCATACCCAAGCTGGAGGGCCTTCTTAATTTGCTCACCTCAGTGTGAACAATGCCCATATGCAATTAAGCTTAAGCCTTTTTAACTTTAAGTATCCATAATTTGGCCCTAGACAGGTGAAACTCTCACACATGCTTTCTGCAAGGTCTAATTAGGTATGTATCCATTATGCAGAATAGAGTCACCTATTACTAAGAAATTTTGTGGGTTGCCAGCTCTCATTGTCTGCCTTGTGGGCTTTTCAGCCTTTCTTGTGCCATTTTTAACCCTGTATATTTGTGTCATTGAACCTTCTGCTGCCATGTTACAATGAGTGTGTGTGTGTGTGTGTGTGTGTGTGTGTGTGTGTGTGTGTGTGTGTGTGTGTGTGTGTGTGTGTGTGTGTGTGTGTGTGTGTGTGTGTGTGTGTGATTTGCTGTTGCCATGGGGGGGCGTCAGTATAATGTAATGTAATGTAACAGGTTTTTGGTTCTGTTGAATTTTTACATTCTTGAGAAAAGGTGAGGCTTTTCAGAAAGTACAGTTCTGTAATAATTTACCATTACAGTAGATGTTCTATTATAAGTGCTGAAATATTCCGTACTGTAGGAATATCCCATCAAGGATACTTGTACATCCATCCAAAATACCAGTTCATGAGCCCTTCCAGTATGTCAGACATATGTCCTACTTGTGAAACATAAGGTACATAAGTGTTGTACAAGTGTAAAACACTCAGAACTAAATTGCCCGAGCAGAGCAGGGGAAACAAAGGAAAAATAAAAAATGTGGTACATGTACATCCAGAAAAAAATAAGAAAGATGTCCCCTCAGCCAGAGGAATAAAGAGAAAAAAACAACAGGGTGAAGGCGGGAGGGACAGACAACTGCAACAGTAGTAAGTAGGACATCCACTGTTATGGTAAATTCTTATCCAGCTGTACTACATCCTTCCTTAATCACTGTTGCAGTATTCCTTACTATAGGGAGAGCACTAAAGCTAAAGCTACTTCAAAGAATGCAGAAGGAAGAAGGAAGTGAGCAACCTTCCAAAACAAGATGGGCCTAGCAAAACCTGGACCTTGTAGTGCGTACTAAATGTATGCACAGAAGACCAAGTAGCAGCTTCCACAATGGATCTAGCACTGAGACCCAGGAGCCTTCCTGTGTCCTGACAGAGTGCTCTTCAAACTATCTGGAGATATACAGAGCTAAGTGTATTTTTCTGGCACTTCAGAGTTGTGTACTGTTAATTGTTGTTTGACTAATTTTATATCATTGCTGGCTGACTTCAGAGTTGTGCACTGTTATTTTTGCTTCACTGTATAGCTTTTCAGATCTCTTGCTGAAGGTGTTTTTCCCCTATTCCTGTGTTGCTGTTTAAATTTGGAGGCTTTTGCAGTTGCCCGCCCCCACTGTAGATTTGATCTGGGACACTCACCCCAGTCCCATCTCTTTACCTCATGCTACCTAATAGACTCCTTCTGCACTTGTTTTTAGTCATTTTTAATTTAATTGCATTTTTTTTAAACTCTTTGGTCTAACATTGCTACATACTCAAGTGTGCTAGCTTGCACTGCATTTGAATTGTTTTTACTGTTGTTTTAGCTACTTTTCTGTATATATAATAATAATAAAAAAAAAAATCTAAGCCTGTTTCCTACCTTTCCTGTAACTAGTGTAGTCCAGATTCAGATTTGCTGTATCCAGGACTGTATGTAAGCTTCTGAACCCCCCCTCCCAAGCTTTCTGTATTGGAGGGAAGCCTTCTAGCTTATCAGTGGGAGTAATAAGCACTAGGTAAGCTATCTACCACATAAGGAGTGGTTCTGGCCCAGAAATTGTAGTTATTGGCCGTTTGGGCAGTTTTTCCATCTCTCTCAACTTTCTAATTTAAAAGCCCGCATTTGCACTTGTTACCCCCCTTTCCTGTAACTAGTTTAGTCCAGATACAGATTCTTAGTTTTAGCACTTGAATTTGCTTATTCGTGATCAGCACTTGTTCAGAACGTGTAAGCACTAAATAACCTATTAATTACTACAATCTTGTAAATGTGAATTATTATTTGTTAAGTTGGGCAAAAGTATGAAAGGTCTTCGGACCAATGTTTGGCATTTACACCTATTTAAGGCTTACCTATATAAAAAAAATTACACCACGTGGCTTAAGGGTTAAAGTACAACCCTTGGTACATAATATTGATGAACAATTAATGGATGAATGGACTCAGATCCAACAATCAGCATCCTTGAATTTTGTGGATGCTCTGGCCAATTTTTATGAATGGGCAGTCAAACTAGGTATTCAAGAGGTAGAGACCATCTGTATGGAGGCCAATAAATTTGAATCTAGTGGTTCTTTTACCTCCCGGGTGAATCAGTTAAAAACTGAATTATTAAAGTTAGAACATGTTCTAAAGGATTGAAGACGTTTCAAAGGGACATAGGTGATTATGAAAGAGGCAAACCATTTGATATTCCTAGGAATGTTACTTTTAGGCTTCCTAATAATAAACCTTTGGCCCCCAAGAGGAAAAGACGAAAATCCATTTTGAAAAGAAGCTCTGAATCATTGAGCTATACATCAGGGGATGATACGTCCTCTAATACTGAAGGGGAGGGAAACCACACAGATGCATCACCTGATCCCAAGAGGAGGAGTTTGTCACACCCTTTGGGTTCAGATACAGACAAGGGGGGAGGAAACATAAAAAATGTCAAACCTATGGAGGGTTTGGAAGGTTTGTTAAAACTGATGATAGAACATTAATAAAAAGCACAAATGTTCATAACATTTCATCTGTACATCTTAATGATCTACAAATGAAAGTGCTTAACAAAGGGCTTAACTTTGTTCCTGTTTTTTTTGTTCCGGAATATACCTTAGCACAAGATGTAGTTAATTTCTGTCATCTTCTTAATTTGAAACTGTTTTTTACAAATGACACTGTTTCAACAGTTCCAGGGTTTAGTTTTAAAAAATCAACTTTTGTTCCACCGATGTCACATTTGGTATCCATTTGTCAAGCTAATCCTGAAGGATTTACACTGTAATCTTAAGGATTTTCAGGTTTCTTATAATAATCTCTCTAAAGAAGAGGTACAATGTGTAGATGAGCTTGAGAACAATAAAGAAATTGTGATTGTAGAAGCAGACAAGTGTAGGGCGGTAGTGATTCAGGATAAGGCTGAATATAATAAGGAAGCTATGAGACAATTGGGGGACAAAAAATATTATATGGCTATGCCATTGGACCCAATTAACCACTTCCAAACCAAAATTGACTCATTCCTGATACAGGCCCAGGAGGAGGACATCATAACAGAGTCAGATAGAAACTAATTGACGGTTTCATCTCCATGTAAACAATATTTTTATCTTTTACCCAAAATACATACGGATGTTAGACGCCCCCCTGGGAGACTGATTGTATCAGGGCGTGGTTCAATTACTGAACCCTTGTTTGAATATCTGACTCATATTTAAAAGCTTTATTACCTCTAATAAGAGCTAGAATTCAGGACACTACTCAGTTTTTAGATATCATTTGTGATACTCAGTTGGAGCCTCATTGGCTGTTATGTACCTTGGACGTAACCTCTCTATATACTAATATCCCACATTGGGCAGGTTTGCAGGCTTTGGACTATTAGTTGGGGAGATCTGGTTTGTACCAACCAGGATTTAATACTTTCCTTTTATGCCTGGCTGAATATATTCTGACTAGTAACGTATTCTATTTCCAGGACCAATGCTTTTGGCAAGTCATGGGTACAGCAATGGGTGCTTCTTTTGCACCCATTTATGCGGACCTTTTTATGGCCTATATTGAGGAGGTTATGATCTATGACTCCAACCATAATATATATATATGGATGAATTGGACATCTGGAGGTGATATCTGGATGATTGTTGGAGGGTGTGGAAGTCGGATGAGATTTATCTTCAGGAATTTATTTGCTACCTCAATGATAATGTGTGGGGAATTGAGTTTAAAGTAAACTGCCACAAATCTAGGATTGTTTTCCTTGATGTTGAGGTTAGCAGGAATCCTGATGACACTCTTTCCACATGTATGTACAAGAAATTTCCTGAATATAATTCACTTTTACATGCTACCAGCTTCCACCCTCAACATATCATCCAGAATATCCCCAAGTCGCAATACCTTAGAGCCAAAAGGATCTGTTCAAGCCAGCAAACCTTTGAGACCACTAGAAATGATTTAATATGCAGGTTTCGGGAGAGAGGTTACCCCCTAGCTGCTGTGAGCTCTGCTTGCCATTGGGCTTCACATCAGAACAGGGTTGATTTGTTGCATTATAAAGATAAACATAAGGATCTTTCTAATGATCCAGTTCATCTGGTTACTACATATGGACGTAACACACGAGGATTTATGAATATCATCAATAAACACTGGAACATTTTGATGGCAGAAGAGAAATTACTCCCTTTCCTGAGGGACAAATGTTCTTTCTCTTTCAGGAGAGGTTGGACATTGGGTTCATTGTTTAACCACTATAAGTGGGTGGGTTTCAACTCCTCCATTTCTGTTCAACACACACTGAGAGGTGGCCCAGTGTTGGGTTGTATACCATGTGGCCACTGCTCTTATTGTAACAGGGTTCAACATACTAGGGAATTCACTAGTCGTAATACTTCTGAAATTTTCAATATTAATTTTTGGGCTAATTGTAACACGTAGTGGGTCATTTACTTAGCCACCTGTACATGCTCATCATTCTATGTTGGACAGACGTCCAGGTCTTTCCGCATTAGGATTGGGGAACATCTTAGTCACATTAAGAATAAACGCAGTAATAATGCCTTATATAAACATGTTGCCAAACATAATTCTGCTTCTTTTCAATTTATTGTTATTGACTGTATTGCAGGTAAATGTAGGGACAAGTTGGGTTGGCATAAATTTACTGAATTTCAAGGAACGTAAATGGATTATCAAATTAGGGGCTTTATTTCCACCTGGTCTTAATGACCAATTTTAATTAACCAATGTACTGCCTTTATGTTGCTATATATACACTTATGCATTTGACTGTGTTTTATTTTCACTGAAGAAGGCTATTGTAGCCAAAACCGGTTTGCATATTGTAGATATTAGGGCATGCCACCCTCTATCTTTGTCTTTATTAAAATTATTTTACATTCCACTACTTCTGCTGGCTATTTCATTCAAGTATTATCACTTTTTTTAGCCGAGCAGTTGCCATACGTGCACCACCACGTTGCTTCCTGGTAAAAATACTCATGTACCAACTCCTTCGCTCAACGCTTTCTGGAATTCATAAACTCCAATGCCCTGGATCAACTTATCCACACCCCCACCAGGAGCAACAATATCCTAGATCTAGTCATTACCAACATGAGTGACCGGTGTTCCACACCTGAAGTCAATGCCTTATTGGTCCGATCCGACCATAAGCTAATTACCCTAGATATCCACATCCTGCCCCCACCCCCCATTAAGGAAACCATGGTAAAAAATTTCTCCAAAGCCAACTTCATGCTTCTTAAGACAGAAGTGGTGAACTTCGTGACACTCATGCAGATGGACAATACAGTTACGACTACTGAATCTTACACAATTGCACTTTATAGGCACTTACATGAGTGCATGGATCGTGCTATCCCAAACAGAACCAAGACGTTATCCTCCAAAAAAAGGAAGCCAATCTGGTGGTCCCCTGCCATAAACAAACTGAACAACAGAAGGAAGAAACTGTTGCAAAAGAGAGTAAAATCCCATGAGTGGAGGAGCTCCCTTGTCAGCCTCAGTAAGAAGCTGCAATCCCTGATAAAATCCTCCAAAGCTAGTTCGAAAACAAAATCACCACTGATTCTAAAGACAACCACAAAGTATTCTATAGCTATGTCAAGAATCTCAATGGCAACACTCAGATCTGCTATGAGTTACAGCACAATGGCACTAAATATACAGACCCAACTGATATTGCCAACATCCTGGCAGATAGGTTCATTGCTAACTTAACCCCCCTCTCACCCCCTAAAGAGCCCATCTCTATACTGGAAGAATGCAAAGTTCCTGTAATCACGGCTGCACAGGTAAAAAACACACTCTCCAAAGCCAAGAACACAGCATCCATGGGACCAGACAACATCCCAGGCTGCGTTCTACATGAACTACAGAACGAACTAGCACCCCACCTAAGTACCATGTTTGATTATAGCCTCAACTCAGGCTTTGTGCCTGCTGAATGACACACAGCGATGGTTATCCCACTCCACTAGGGGGGAGCCACCAAGGACCCGGGAACTACCGTCCCCATTAGCCTGATGAGCCTGGTCTGCAAGGCCATGGAATGTATCATCATGGAACTTATAAACAAAGACATTGGTAATCGCCAATCTCTGGACCCCACCCAGTTCGGGTTTGTAAAAGGCAGATCATGTCTCCTAAACCTGATAGACTTCTCTGAAGTAGTCACCAAAGCCGTAGACGAGGGTAAGGTGGTTCACACAGCCTATCTAGATCTTGCCAAGGCTTTCAACACCATCCCCCACTCTGGAATTATAGATAAACTCACTAAACTAGGTATAAATCCCTATGTCACAAGATGGGTTGCCAGCTGGCTCACTGACAGAACCCACACTGTGAAAGTAGCAGACTCCAAATCCGATTTCCGACCAGTGACAAGTGGAGTACCACAGGGTTCAGTCCTGGTTCCTCTCCTGTTTGGTATCTACTTCTCTGAAGTACAGGCTAACACAGAAGGTCTTTGGCTAATGAAGTTCATTGATTACTGCAAACTAGGAGCCATAATCGAAACTCCTAACGATGTGGACATCCTACAAAAGGGCCTCACTGAGACAGATGCCTAGTGTCAAAGCCATGGCCTCAAGCTCAATGCCAAAAAGTGCATTGTCATCCTCTTTGGTAAAAACTCTGTCCCCATGAACTACAACATAGGTGGTAGTATACGTAACACCAAAAGTGTGATAAGAGACCTTGGGACACAGATGGACAGTAGTCTCTCCTTTGATAATCACATCGCCACAGTAGTCAGGAAATCCTTCTACATGGCACATCTCATCACAAAAGGTTTCTCATCCAGAAAAAAAAGAGGTCATTGTTCCCCTCTACTCATCACTCATTAGACCTATTATAGAGTACAACGCCCCTTTTGGTTTGTACCTCACAAGACATCTACAACAACTGGAAAGGCCGCAGAAATACCTCATAAAGAGGATTACTGCCTCAAACAGATGCCCTATACAGACCGTCTCAAAAAACTCCAGCTTTACTCCGTCGCATATCGCCTACTCAGAGGTGATCTCTGCCTAACATACAAAACTGTGTCGAACCCAGAGCCCTCCGAGCTACACGCTCTAGGGACCTAAACCTTGTCACCACAATAAACAGAACATAACAGAGGGATAGATTCCTGTCCCAGAGACTTCCCATACTCTGGAATAAACTACCTATCTATATCAAACAAAGCTCCTCGTTAGCACTCTTCAAGAAAAATCTTGATGATTGGATGGGAAATAGGAAATTCACCCTGTGGATCACTTCTGTGGCTCTGCTCGACAGTGGAAAATAATTTACTTGGGTGGCAAAAGCCAGGGTACCTTTTTGGCTGGGCTTGTATAGGCCCCAGGGCCGATAGCCTAGTACCTACCTATGAACCTATGAACCTATGAACCTATAAGAAAAGGTACAAAAGAGGCAACTGCTATAGTAGAATGAGTTCAAACAGAAGTAGGAAGCTGTTTTCTCAGGAAAAGTATAACACAAGGAAATAGCTTTAGAATTGCAAGAAGATATGGTTTGCTTGGAAACTGCCAAACCCAAGTTCTTATCTTGAAAAGAAACAAAAAGTTGCTCAATTTTCTAATATTTTTTGTCTTATCTAAATAGTATCTGAGCTGTCTGTGCAAATCCAAACAATGGAGAATCCTCTCACTGTTATTTTGTGGAGAAGGAAACAAGGAGGTAAGAAAAAACACATCATTAGCAGCCTTAGGCATAAATGTAGGATAGGTTCTGAGAGACATCCTGTATTTGTTGAAATCTAGAAAAGAAAGAACAGATGTAAAGAGCCGTAGGTTTAGAGACTCTTTTGGCAGAAGTCATAGCCACCAGCAATACAGTTTTCCAGGTACTCAATTTCAAAGTGGAAGTAGTTGCTGGTTCAAAAGGTGACTGGGTCAGCTTTTCAAGAACATATTTCAGGTCCCAAGAAGGAGGAATAGGTTCTTTCGGAGGCCTAATATGAAGGACACATTTTAGAAACTGTTTGACCAGAATTCTAGAAGAAATTGGTGGATCCAGTAACAGACAGAGATGGATGACAAATAAGTTTTAACAGAAGAATATGTCAGACCACAACTAACAATCCATACAGATATGAAAGAACAATAAGAATTTCCATATAAAGAGAGTTATTTTCATTGTTGTGACATCAGGAAGGAACTCTTCCATTTAACTACACAATATTTTCAAGTAGTGGATTTTTTTCTTTACTGTGAAACTCAAAGCACATCATCAGAAAAAGACTCCAGAAAGGAATCAAAACCCTATAAGTCAGAGAGAGAATTGTAGGATGAAAAATATGATAAATGAGAGAATCCTTGCCCTGTGTGAGAAATTCCATCCTGTGGGGTAACTTGTGATTGCCCTTGGCCAGGTGAAAAGGAAAGGGAAACTAATGCTTTTTGAGTCAAAAGGTAGACACCTACATGATTTTAGGCTCTTCCAACATGATCTTGTGATGGACCTTTGGCAATTAAGGAAGAGGTGAAAATGCATACAGGAACAAGACAAAGACATGGCGTCCATTTTCCAAGCCAGAGGACTTTGTAATCTGGAACACAACTTGTTAAGTTTTCTGTTTTGTAGGGAGGCAAATAAATCTACTTGAGGAGTACCCCATTGATGAACAATGTCCAGGAAACCTCTCTGTGCAACATCCACTCACAAAGGTCTGTCCTGGCTCTGCTCAAAGTGTCTGCCACTACATTATTTTCTGAGGGATATAGACTGCCTGAAGAACCAGCTGGAGGCTAATGGCAAATTCTCATGCTATGAAGCCTAGTCTGCAAAGGCTGTCAGACTTTGTCTCCCTTTGCCTGTACCATATAACCATAAGATCCCGAGTGGTCTTGGAGACCAAAGATAATGCAGTGCCTGAAGAGCCAAGATCAAAGCCTTTAATTCCTTGACATTGATGTGTTCAGTCACCTCCTGAGGAGACCAAACTCCCTGGACACTGATGTTGTTGGAACAAGTCCCCCAGGCTAGGTCTGAAGCATGTGTGTACAGCTCCTGAGTGGGTGGAGAAACTAGAAAAAGTAGACCTGGATTTTGAGATATCTGGTTGTTCCACCAAAGAAATTCCTTCCTTAGGCATGACAAGAGAGGAATTCTGAAGTCTGGAGGATGATAAATTTGTAACAAAGTTGCCTTCAGATACCACTGGAATTCCCTCATATGTAGTCTAGAAAATGGAACCATAGGTCAGTGGATGTCAAGAACCCCAGGACTCTTAGGAACACTCTTGCTGTACAGAGGATGAAGGTACTGAAAGAAAGTTGTCAAAGGGAAGACCTTAGGGGAGGAAGAAAAGTTGTCATGGTAAGAGTTTGAATTTTGCAACCCAAGAAAACCTGATGCTGAGAATGTGTTAGAACTGACTTTTTTTAGACTTAAAGTGAAGCTGACACTGGAAATGATGAGCATTGTAAACTTCAAGTCTTGCAAGAAAGCCTGTGAGAAGGAGCTTGCATGAGATGGTCATCCAGATAAGGAACAATCAGAACACCATGAATTCTGCAAAAGGCTATGATGGGGCTAAACATTTGGTAAATAGCCTCAGGGTTGTAGAAAGACCAAATAGCAAAGCTGAGAACTGATAATGTGAGGAAGATACAGATAACTGTAAACATTTCCTGAAAAGAGGATGAATAGAATTTTGGAGATAAGCATCCTTCAAGCCTTGACAAACTAGAAAGGCTTGTAACAGAAACACTGGAAATAAAGTATGAACAGTTAACATTTTGAATAAGGTACCTTTTAGAAAAAAGTGTCGAGAAAGAAAACATCCAAGATAGGTCTCCAAAAACCACCCTTCCTGGGAAATAGACATCAGGAAAAAAAAAACTCTCGCCCTTCTGGCAAAGTGGAAATGGTTGAATAGTATCGTTGGACAGAAGACCTTCAATAATCAGAGGAAATTGAGGCAACTGGCAAAGAGGAGACTGAGGAATACCTGAAAAGGGTAGAAAAAACTTCCACATCATTTTGCAGCTCTCTAGAATAATAGACAGAACCCACTTGTCTGTAGACTTTTGCCCTCTAGAGTCATGACTAGGCTTCTCAGGAAAAGTCCTTTTAGGAGACATCTTACCCTTTAGGGGCTGTCTTTGATGCCTATGCACAAAAGAACCTGCTTTGAAAGGATACTTCTTCTGGTGCTTATGAACAGGGAAAAGAAGATCTACTTAATGTCTTACATAACCTTATCCTTCTCCTATAACATCTTAAAGAGGTCTGCAGCTACAGAACCAAGCACATTTTGAGAATCCATTGGTGAGTCTAACAATTTATCCTTGACATCCTCTGGAAGTGATTAAATCCTAGCCCAGGAATACCTATGTATGACGAACCATTATGCAGCCCTGTGTCAATAAGCTACTGGCTGGCTGGTGTCCAGCTGTCCAGCCTGGGTTACCTGGGATAGCTCAGTTGAGCAAAAGCTGGATGTAAAACCAATCAACCTGCCAAACATGAACCGAAAATTGCTACACTCAGTATAGGTTCACTGACAGGACACAGCTTGGATGTGGATGACATGATGGCATGGAGGAGGCTGGACATCCTGTGTATCCAAAAGACAGGATGGAAGGGCAGTGCAGGAAAATCACTTAGCTAGGAATCCAGAGTTTATTACTCAGGAGAGGACAGGCTAAAAGTGGTGTGGAAATTGTGGTGAGAGAGATACTTCAGAAAGCAGTGAGGGATATCATCAGAACTGGTGACAGACTCATGACAAACACACTTCAGTGTAACGATAGGGCAGTATTCATAATCTCAGGGTATGCCCCACAGCAGGGTTGTGATAGTGAGGAAAAGAGTAAATTCAGAAAGCAGCTGTAGGACCTACTAGATGAAGCAGGACAACAGGAATTGCTGTTAATAATGGGTAACTTGAATGCACATATTGGGATTGGCAGAACAAGGTATGAGGACTGTCTGGATCCACATGGGTAGGGCAACAGGAATAAAGGAGAGGCCATTATAGACTTCTGTTTGGCAAATGGCTTGACAGTAGCCAACATATGGTTCAGAAACAGAGACAGCCACAAAATCACATACAAGAGTGGCCAACATGCAACTCAGGTAGACTTCCTCCTAATAAGGAAAGGACACTGAGGTAGAATCAATAATTACAAAGTCATTCCCAGTGAAACAGTCAGCCCACAGCATAAAACACTAGTTACCATAATCATCTACAATCAGTGGTCAGACAAGGCTCTAAGGTAGGCAGACACCAGTCAGAAGACCTGAAAGTTGACTGGAGAGAAAGTAAAACAGTTCAAGGAATTATCCTGGGCTCTAGCAGCTCAAGAAGAGGAGGGAATAGGTGGTGTTGAAGAAGAATGGAAGTGCCAGCAAACACCATGTGTAAGGACTACAGGACAGATATGTGGCCATGCCAGATATGGAAATAAGGTACATAAGGAAAGCTGATGATGAAATTCAGAAGTCTAGGAAGTCATCGAAAGAAAGAAGGAGTGCAGGAAAAAAGTGGGAGCTAGAAAAGATGGACCAGGCTAGGAAGGAATACGGGTTGGCTAACAAAGAGGCTAAGAAAGGAGTTGCAGTAGCAAAGAACAGGGCATCAGAGGCACTCTACCAGCTTCTGGAAATTGACTCTGTAGGTGGCACAAAGAAACTATATTAGGTTGAAGGCAAAGACAGAAAGATAAAGAAGATAGTTGAGAAGAAGCTAGAGAGGAGGAAAGAGTCCAACTAACTATTCCTATACTTGGAGAAAGCATATGACAAGGTCCCAAGAAAGCTATTTTGGGCAGTGCTGCTGTTGTTCGAAGTCCCACAAACATTGGTAGAATTAGTGCAAGCTATGTACAAGGACCCAATGATTCAAGTATGTGAACAGTGTTTGGTCTCACAGAGTGATTCCTAGTAGGAGTGGGTGAGAACCAGGGTTCAGCTCTGAGCCCACTGCTGTTCATGCCAGTGATGGAATACATTAGCAAACAGGCAGGAGGGGACAGATCAGCAGAGTTTCTGGAAGTAGATGATGTGGCATTACAGGCAGACTCCAAGCAAGAATTTCAGCAAAGCATAGAGGAATGGAATGCAAAACTGAAGGCACATGGGATGAAACTAAGTACAGATAAGACAGTGGTAATGGCAGCAAATTGGGGAAATCAGAAGAAGCTGAGAACTGAGATAGAAGGGAAGATAGTGGAACAGGTTAATAGCTTCAAGTATTTGATAGAGGTGGTTGACAACAAGGGAAGTCTGAATGAAGAGGTCAAAGCTAGAATCAGAGGTGCTGCAGCCAACTGGCATAGAGTGTCAGGTGTAGTCTATGACATAAGAATGCCAAAAAAGCTAAAAAGTAATGTGTACAAGACAGCAGTGTGAGCAGTACTACTGTATGGTACAGAAACCTGGGCAGTAAAGGCAGAACAGATGAGAAAGCTAGAGGAAATGGAAAGGAAGTGCCTGAGAAGGGCGGTAGGATGCATACTGTGGGACAGATGAAGAAATAAGGATAAAAGAATAGAAGCCAAAGTAGCTCCAATTGCAGAAAAGATCAACAACAACAAATTACTGTGGTTCAGACATGTGCAGAAAAGAAGACAATCTGGTGAAGAAGATTTGGGATAAACAGGAAGAAGGCAGGAGGAAAAGAGGGCATCCAGCAAAGAGGTAGCTGGATTTGTGAGTGGAGGTCTGTGACAGTCAGGCACGAGTGTCAAAGAAAGCAGGAGTTGGGCATTGAACTAGATAGGTAGCAACAATTAACACAACACCCCAACCCCTTGTAGAAAATGGGTAAAAGGGGTTCATGATGATGATGATGATGCTGGTATGTGGCACAGGGAAGGGCCCAGACTTTAGTATGCTGGCTGGACTTATAGTTATCCTTGGCGGGGTACCCGTATTTTAAGGAATACCACAACAGTGGTTAAGGAAGAACATCTTCTACAAGTATAGTGGCAGGTGCATGTATATGCTCACTGTTAGTGACTGCTGAGAATGTTGCCTTAACATTGTATATGTACTTGCACCTTTCAGAGATATATAAGTCTAATCAGTGAGTATTTTTCATGGGAGGATGAGGAAATGTCTACACTGCTTGAGACAGCCATTATCTGTCAGGTTTTTGAAAGTTATCTCATATACACCTTTACATATAACCAAAAAATAACAACCTTCTTATGTAAAGCTATAAATCAGAGATATATCTGTGATATCACATCACACAGATGATACAATGAAGTTCAGGGGTAAAAATCTGCCAGGTATATGATAAGGCATTATCATGTCTATGCAATTCTGATTCTGTATCATAGTTCAGAAAATAATTTCCTTAGTTATACCAGTTTGCTCAACCAGCATTTTTGATAGTGTAGTCTGTAGGGAAAATTTAAAGTCTGCCAACTCAATACACTCTCAGAATATAATTTCCTAATTACCTTCCCCATCACACCTCCAACATTTTTTATCTATCTGAGGAAAAAAAATCAATGGAGTCTACTTGGGGTATACAAATACCTATGTAAACATTTCCAAGCAAAGATTCTAAATCTTCTAGACTTTGTTGCATATTTGGGAAACATACATTTCTTTATGACTTGCTTATCCAGTCTCTCTTCCCATTCCTTTCTAGCCTCCTCTGATTGATACTTATCATGCAATATTTTATTTGCTCTACTTTTATTTTATTTTTATACCATACATATATATTGAAATATCGAATTTCAAAATCGGAAGACCATATAGTTGAAACCCCTAAATACCAAAAGACCAGAAGCATGAATTTCAAAATCCCGAAGTTCGGAGATGTTGAAGTAACGCTTCTGGTGTTGCGGTATGTGAATGGATAGGTGGAAAGTCAGGTAAGTATCTATGTTTAAGTGTGTTAGCTATGGGCTTCAGTGTGTGTGTAAGAGTGTGTTGTGACTGTGATGTGTGTGTGTGTGTGTGTGTGTGTGTGTGTGGGGATATAGGTGTGTGGTGGTATTTCTGTGTGTTTATCTGTGTAGTGTGACCTTGAAGTTAGAATATTTAAGTAGGGGGGTGTTGGGGGCATAGCCCCCTATGTGGGGGTGCAGGGGGGCTTGCCTCCCTGCTTGTATGTAGTGTTGGTTTGTGTGTTTGTGTTTTGGGTGATGGTGTGTGTATGTGTATGTGTGTGGTGTATGTTTAGTGCAGTGTTCGGGATTTTGAAATTTGCGCTTCTGGTCTTTAGGGATTTCAGCTATATGGTCTTGAGATTTTGAAATTTGATATTTCAAAATTTTGAGATTATGTAGTGAACCCATATATATATATATATATATATATATATATATATATATATATATATATATATATATATACATATTATTTTCTACTTTATATATTTCTATATTCCTTTTTACCAGCAGCTTCTATTCTAGATACTACTAAAACTCTACCAGTGCTTGTCTTTCGCTTAGGATCCCCCTATATCTTTCTCTTTGCCTATACTCTGATATCAGTCCTTTATAGGGAATGCAATCTTTAGCCTGCAGTCCAAATAAATTCTTGGCCTCTTCCCATTCTATTACCTTTCCCTCTCTAATCATTTGCTCCCAGTACTTTAGTTCTTTTGCCAGTTTTTTCCAATAAATTTCAGTCCCCTCTTGCCTATTGTCTATATTCCTAATTGCAGTCATCCCTATCTGCAGAATCTCCTTTCCCCATTACTGTGTTAACTTAGTTCACAGAAAACTTTCTACTACTTTATGAATGTAATATTCCATATGGTTATTTTTATTCTCGTTAAGGATCTGCATCCAAAATCCCAGTGTCTCCTTGTTTCTTGAGCGTCCCCTTTTCATCATTATCCCTTTCCACTTTGAATTATAATTTTCTGCTTATGCTATGTATAGGAAGCTTAACTGTGTAGCTCTGAAATACCTCTTCAAATTGGGTAATCCCAAACTGCCTTGTTCTATTGAAAGAATCAACTTATCCCACTTGACTCTTGGTGCCTTCCCGTCCTAGGTAAAATCTTTCAGCTCTTTATTAATTGCTATCCACAACTTCTGCTCTGGTTGATAAAAATATACCTGACCTATGGATAAAACTAAAGAGACTAAAACATTTAACTGTTTATTTCTTGCTATCCATATCCCTAAAACAAAGCTTCCAATTTACCCGTTTTTGAATTATCTTTTGTTCAGCCTCTTCCCACATATCCTTAGCTGCCACACCAAAATCCTTTTTAATCCATACTCATAAGTGCTTCATTTTATTTATTTATTTTACATTTGTTGACCGGGCTAGTCTAACTGGATATATGTCCATTTTCAGTAGAGGCCCGGGGAGATAAGCTCCAACCATTAGCAGTGACAAAAAGAAAAATATAAATACAATATATAGTAATAGCCAAGTGAATTACAATACATTAGCTACATAGTTGAGAACAAAAGTTTTACAGAGTAACTTAATAGATTTAAGCTAAGATTGAATACAGGGAACAAAAAACATAAAATGAAAGAAGTTTTTTTTTTTTTTTTTTTTTTTTTTTAGTACTACAGATAGTTGAGATAAAAACAGTAGAGTAGAGAAGTATAGAGAGAGCAGGAGATGAAAGAGATATCAGTGTGGGTTAGAGCAGGGACACAGCTAGTGAGTTGTAAGATATTCTTTCAGATGCTATTTAAAAAGAATAGTGGAAGCAAGGGAGGAAAGTTCAGTAGGAAGCTGATTCCAGATTTCCCCTGCTGTGTTGGCAAAAAGTGAGTCTCCAGCCTTATTATTTGATTTAATAGTGTAAACTAGTAGCTTATTAGCTGAGCGTAGTATAGCAAGATTTATGTAGGGTGAGATCAGGTTAGTGAGGATAGGGGTATTTTTAGGGTGGTAAAGGATCTTTTGGGTGATAACAATTTGTTGATAAAGAAGTTGGTTCTGCAGTTCTAGCCATCCCAGTTGTTTTAGGATAAGACATTGGTGAGTTCTAAAGCTGGTCCCAGTGGAAAATCTGGCTATGTTACTGTAACTAGTAGAGAGTTTGGTCAGGTTATTTTTGATAGATTGGTATATATTGCTGAAGCATAGAACAGGGTAGAGATAAGGTGGGTCTGGGCAATAGTTATTCTGGCTGTAGGGGAAAGGAAGGGTTTGATTCTGTAAACAGTGCCTAGTTTTTTGTTGACTGACTTTATAGTAAAGTTAATGTGGTCATCAAAACTAAGGTTATTATCAATTGTTACTCCTAGTAGATGGGTAGAAGTGTCTGGGGATATGATAGTTGCATTATTAGAGGTTATTGTAAAGTGCAGTTGAGGTGACTTATGAGTTGGAGCAAAGAGCAATAACTTTGTTTTCTTTGGGTTCAGGAGGAGGCAGTGTTGCATAAACCAATTTTCAACACTGTTAAATACTGTTTGGATGAGAGACTGAAGAGAGGTTGTGGACATAGCTAAACAAATTAAAGTAGAGTCATCTGCATATTGTATGCAGGTGGCCTGAGGAAGTTTGGTATGTAGGTCATTAATAAACAATGAGAAGAGAAGAGGTCATAAAATAGAGCCTTGGGGCACTCCAGTGTTCACAGGAAGGGATTTTGAAAGATTATTATCCCACAATACTGCTTGTTGCCTGTTTTCCAGATAGGATTTAAACCAATTTAATGCTTGTGAGTCAAGAGATTGGGCTTTTAGAATGTCTATAAAGATATTATGGTTGACCATATCAAAGGCTTTTGAAAGGTCAATAAATAATGCACAGGAAAAAGTGTTGTTACGATTTTTGTTTACGGAGTCAGAGAAGGATAGTAGGGCAGTTGTTGTACTATGGAAAGGCCTAAAACCTAGATTGTTTTGGAGAAGGTGGTCAAGTAGTTGTCTGTGTATGCATTTTTACATTATCTTAGCTATTGGAGACAGTAAGGCAATAGGCCGAAAGTTGGAGAGTTCAGTAGATGACCCACCTTTATGTAGAGGAATGATATGGTATATTTTCCAAATGGAGGGGATTTTGCTTTCTAAAATTGTTCTATTTATAAGGATGGAGATGGGATAGGCAATAGCTTTTGCTGCTATTTGCAGATATTCAGCTGGAAAACAGTCAGCAGAAGGGGTGCATGGTTTTAGTTTTTGAAGGAATTTGCAAATGAGTGATGTAGGTACCGGTTGTATTTGAAAGGTAGGAGATGGAGTCTTTGTGGTATTTAATGGGGATGTAGTAATAGAAGGTAAAGTATTGGCAATGGTTCAAATGGCTTCAGTAAAGTAGTTATTAAAGGCATCAGGAATTTGGTTAGCATTATTTTGGTTGAATCCTGTAGGGGCAGGAGTTTTAGAGTGTCCTGGCTGAAGAAGTTTGTTTATGCCCGACCAGAATTTTTGTGGTTTTTGCTGATGATTTTGTTGGAGGTGAAGGTAACAGTCTTTTTTTCTCTGAGAATATCTTTCTTGGTAGTATTTCTTAACTGATTAAAGTTGAGGTGATCTGATGGACATTTAGAGACTCTCCATTTGGCCCAAATTTTATTTCTGAGGAGGATCTTTTGCCTAGTTTGTTTTGTGAGCCAGGGGGCAATTTTGGTCCTTATTCAGGAAGAACGATAGGGAGCGTGGTAATCTAGGATTTGAAGGAATCTAGTGTTAAAGTAGGTCACTGCATCATCAAGTGGAAGATGAGACATAGGTGACCAGTCACAAGCTTTCAGTTCAATTTGGAAGCTCTCTGGGTTAAAAATTTTTTTGGAACGTGAGGTTTTAAATTTATTAGTAGCTGGGCTATGGATCCTTTGTTTAATAATATAGGTTAGCATGTGGTCACTAATATCGTCAGAGAGGGTTCCTGGTTTATAAGTATCAAGGTGGCTGTTGATAAGGATCCAGTCTAGGGTTGTTTCCTTACTGCTTGGCTTATGGATTCTAGTAGGAGTGGTTATAATTTGTGAGAATCCGTAAAAATTTATATGATTGGAAGGATTAAGGGAGCTGCAGGAAGCCCAGTCTATATTAAAATCACCTAATACTATGGTTTCCTGAGGTAGATGGGTAGTGAGGTAACTAAGTAAGTTTTCAAGAGTGTTGATATTATTTCCAGGGGGGAGATATGCACAAATTAGATAGATGGATTTGGAGTTGTTGATTTGAAGTTTGGCACTAAGAATTTCTGGATTGGTATCTGGTGGTAGGAGCACATTGAAGGGTAAAACTTGGAGTTCAGATTTATACAGAATGGCTACACCTCCACCCTTTTTGGTTTTACGGTCAAGTCTCAAGATATTATAACCTGGAGGGGTAATCTCCTGGTCCAGAGTTGAGGGCTTTAGCCATGCCTCTGTAATACAGAGAATATCGAATGAGTGGACATCTAAGAGTGCATGTAGGTGGGCAATTTTATTGTTAATGCTACGGATGTTAAGGTGAGCTATTAGGAGGGAGTTAGAGGGTCTATTTAAAGTAGTGATTGGAGGAGATAATAGATTGTGTAGGTTATTGGGAATGTCAGTATTGGGGCCTGAGTTAGGATGAATATCACCATCTAATAGGGGGTGTTGGGGAGGATATTGTATAAACTTAAGGTTTTTGTAGAAATTGTTTGGGCATTTTTTTATAGGGAAGTAAGTAACATGGGTGGCTCTATGGTATTTTGGTACTATATACATAGAAGAGGAGGTTATGTTACTGTGGTTAATGTTGTTTATGGGAGAAATGGGTAGAGTTTGCTGGTAGGGGTGGTGGTGTTCAGGAAGTGAGAAGTATTCATACAAGGTTAATGTGTATGGTATTGTGAGAGAAGTAAGAGTTGAAGTTAAGAGTAGCAGGTTTGTGGGTATAGATTTGTGTGTTGGGGCCATTAGGATATGGAGCTAAAGAGTTTGGGGTATCTGGATGGTAGGAGTGTAGTAAGTAAACTACAGGTAGGAGAAAGGAGAGAGTGCTTTAAAGAGGAAGAGTAGGTAGAGGGAAGAGGTGTACAATTAAGTAAAGTAAAGTTGGTTATAAGAAAGAAGCTGTATACAATTGAATAAAAAATAAAGGTGGCTGTAAGAGAGATGCTGCAGAGTATAAGTAAAACAGGAAGGGGAGGGGAGAGGTTAGGGGGTATTATAAGAAAAGCAATTATCTAATTAGGGCTTTGAAGAGGTTAGGGGTAGGGCTATTGAGTGGAGGAGGTGTACGATAGGATGAAAAAAGAAGGGGTGTGGTTACAGAAGTATATGGCTAGGACCTCTTGGGGTGGGTGGGAATTGGGGGTAGGGTAGGGGAGCGGAGTGAGCCCGCAAGGTGAACGGAGCGGGTTCAGACAGGTAACTGAGAAAGTCAGTGAGGAGAAAGAAACAATCAGCAAACAGCTAACTACTTGGTGCCTTAGTTGGGAAGGATAGGCAAAGAAAGGAGGGCCCAATGTAGAGAAAGTAAGTGGTTGCTAAGAGCAAAGCTACTGGAAAGAAGAAGGTAAAGTGGAAAAATAAGGCAGGAGGGAAATCCTCAATCCAGGGACAGAGCTTTTATTTCAAAGGAAAAAATCAGGGAAGGTTGGATGTCTAAGGGGCTATCCTAGTTTCGTCTGCCATCTAGTGGTCAGATATTGTAATGCAACAGTCGCAAGGGAGCAGAGATAAAAAGGTAGAGGGTTTACGAGTGCTACTGCAGATAAATTACAGGAGATAGCACAAGAATAAGAAATGAGAAAACATATGTATAAGTATTTAGGGAATAGATATGGGAGTATGGCTGCTGGGTATCCTGGCTAGGTAGCGTATTATACATGCACCAGATTTTAAGCAAGTGTTGAAAATTACTACTCTGTTAGATAACACATACTTTCTTGCCTCCTAGTGAACTGGGTTCTTAAGCCGGACGGCAAGTCTTTTTCTAAAGAGGAGTTGGTTTGGGTTGTTAGCAGTGGGTCCTTTCACCAGGTAGGTAGATTCTTAGGGTTTTAGTATAGGATAGATGATTCAAACCTATGAACAGTGGGGACAAGAGGCTCAATGAATGTGTAAGAAAACAGACATTTAAGAGACAGGGTAGTACACAGAGCATTCAAAATCTAACAAACAAACAGGCATTAAATACAGTTGGGTAGTTCTCAGCTTTCAAGTTCAAACAAGCAGTTGAAAAGCAGTTCAATTACAAGTTCACAGCTTTCCAGTTCAAACAAGCAGATGAAAAACAGTTCATTACAAGTTTATAGACACATAGCAAAGCATATAGGTACTTAATCAAACATAAGCAATGATTCAAGTGATTAAACAAAGTAAGGGTAAAAGGTCTTTCTAGAAAACAGCAGTCTAGCTAGAAATAGGTGCAACAGTGTTGCGCTAGGTCCAGGAGGATATCACATAAGAACAATACTAGGCAGTAACTAAGCAGGCTAAATAAAGCAAAATCAAAAAGCTTAACAATTGAGTAGCTTGTGCTAAGTTAAGGTGACACCAGTATAAACAAACAGCGGTGGCTAAGTGTAGCCCTACCTACACAGGTTAGAGGTGCTACAAGCTATTTCCCCTCTATAGGTATATTACTACATTTGGAGCAGGTGCAAGTAGTCTAAATGCATGTCCTGCGCAAGCACCTATCCAGGTTAGCATAGAAACAAGGGCATCGTATGCCGTACAGCTAAAATAGTGTATATAATAGTAGTAGTGTAAAATCTGATTTTTATCATGTCCCCATGAATATAGGTATTGTTGACCCAATCTGTGTGTGGGTACATAGTTTACAGTTATTGCCTTTGTTTTAGCTGGATTAATTATGTATCACAAAACTTGAAATTGCCTCAAAATGTTCCACAGCACTGAAATGTCCTTTTCTGGTTTTATCAAGTATAAAATAATATCATCTGAAAATAGAGCCAGCATTTATTGACTACCATACTAATTATATCCTTGAATATATAGCATCATATATCTGGCAGATTTTCACCCCCTGAACATCAATGTATTATCTAGCATGTAAAACCGGTGCAGTAGTACATGCATGCATGTTCTCATGCATGTGTTGATCCCAGATTCCCAGCTACTGTGCAAAGTGCTGCTTAATAAGGCCAATCATTCTGAGCACTCAAGTGCTGCATCACTTTTCTGGCTTACTGCACCAGACCACCTTTTTCACACACACACACAGCTTGGGTGAGCTGGCATTTGGTACCCACTCTCACTTTTCCATCCCAAAGTTGGCTCCTATAGCATCTGAGCTGCTACTTTATCCTGGCTCATCTGGGTCATAGTCTAGGCTTTATGCATCAATATCAAGATCTGGTATGAATTTTTATGTTTCTAGTGGTGGAGTAGCACCATAAAATTGCTATGTTGACATTTTGGTAAAAAACATGAAAATATTTACTTTTAAACAGATAAATGCTGACATGACTTTTCCAGTTTGTGACATTTTTTTCCTTAATATGTACACTGTATTCATTTTCCCATAGTTCCTCTATGCACTTTTTCTACCCTCAAAATAACACATTATTTCTTGCTTCGCAAAATCACATTATATACTATTCAAAACACTTTTATCTGCCTGAGGTCATGATTTAGTGCTGCCATAGTGCTATGTCAAAGTTTTGGGGTGAAACTTGCACATTTATGACACACTGTTTAATCAGATGAACTGCAGCTTCACAAGTGTGGCAATTTATAATGTTTTCTTCCACAAAGAATGCAATAGTCATTTCTTTTGAGCTTTCATGGATACTACTTGCCTTTGTTGTTCAGATCTAAGCAGAAATCCATTGGGTAGCATTTATAAAGACTTTACAGTGTGAGTTATTGTAGTTTCAAAAATGGACTTGGAGAATCACTGATCCCCCATTGGATATTGCACATTCCAAATAGGGGGAATTTACTGGGGTCCAAATGGATAGATGAAATCAGCAAGAAAAAGAAAGTATTGCTGGAACTGAATTCATCCTCATGTCTGGATGAGCATCTTCACGTGGCATACCGTTTTCACATGTCATCAAGACAACACTGATACATAGACTGCATTTTACATATCATGCAGTAATGTACACTAAAAATAAAAAGATGGCTGACTGCACAGGTCCCAGGATGAAAACGTGCTCACTCCTGCTATATAGACTGGTGCCAGGATGGGAAAAAAAGGCAATGTATAATCCTTAGAACATGGAAACATTCCTAGAATTGGGATAGGCCAGTGTCAGGGGAGGATAGATGCCCGTGGTAGAAGAAAAAAGTACTCCACAAAAACTACAAAAACTGACGGGCCCAAAATTAGGCATAGAGATGACAAAGTGGATTATTGAGAATAAGAAAGAAATGATGTATTGTTACTGGTACACAAGAAGCTCAGACTTTCCAGATAGAGGAAATTCATAAAGATTAAGAGAGAAATTTGATGAAACAAAAATACTTGCACAAGAAAAACTGCCAAGGCTACAAATAAAAATGTATGTTCTTTAATTGAACAGATCAACAAAAAAGAATATAAAGACAAAGAAACATTAGGGTGTCTGGAAAAGGAAGAGACAGTAGATAAGAAAGTATAAGGAACAAAACCCAGAGCTTTTTGAATTGTATAGAAAAGAAACTTGGACATGTGAAAGAGATCTGATATGGTGCTATATATATATATATATATATATATATATATATATATATATATATATATATACACACAATCAAGAACGCCCAAATAATCAACGCAAAAAATGCAACTCCAATGGTATTTGAAGAGAAATTCAGGCAGAGGCACCCAGATATGGAAAATTTCATAATACAAAAAAATAGGAAAACAAAGGGGGGGTGTAGAAAATAGGATTAGTAAGGTAAAAGTTAAACAAATAAAAACTGAAACTATGGATTACATGTGAAATGAAGGATTAAGTGTGGAGAATCCATCACAGGCAATGTTGCAGCATGATGGAACAATGGGTCCCCAGATTAAGGAGCAACAGGTGGAGTAGGAGGCATCTGAAGAGGATTTGCTACATAGTAATGCCCTAGAGCCTTTGGCAGGAGACCAGCATGAAAGTCCAGTTGAAGCTGCACAGAAAAGGAAGGTGTAGGAAACAGTTGCAATTCTGATGCAGGTAATATTATATAGTGATGGGTCAATGGGTTCGAAAAAGGAAGGAGCAGCAAATGAAACAGGGAGCATCTGAAGAGGATACATTATCGAAAGATGTTCTGGAACTTTCTGTAGAATACATGCAGGAAAAAGAGAGCAAAGAAGTTGCTCAAAGTACCTGCTTGATTTAATAGATGGCTCAACATAGTAAAACAGATGAAAGAAATAGATTATAGAAAGTAAATAAAACTTCAAATATTAGAAGACTGGTAAACAGATGAACACATTAATCAGGGCTATTAAAAGAAATTCACATGATATAACAGAAATAAATAGGATATATTACTGTGAGGCTAAACTAATAGATAAAGTGATACCACAAAAATGTAGAGTAACAGAGGAAAGGAAGGGAACAAGTAAAATGCCACCATATAACCACTGAATAAGAAAACTATAAAGTAATTAAGACAATACATATCAATGTTAGAAGAATATAGGAAATAAATCAGTCTATCACAAATACTTAGAAAGATAAATGTGGTAAAAAAAAAGCACCCAAACAAACCAGAATGTATTATATACTTTTCCCAGTAATGAACTAAAAATACCAGAACACACAGAAAGACTTAGAAGGGGTACATACTACATACAAACGTAAAGAAAAAGTACAAAATAAGTAATTCATTGATGATGCAAAAAGGTTTTAGACAGAACTGGAAAACAAAGTAAAAGTAAGAAATACCACCAAAAAAGAAGAAATAGGCACATTTTGGAGAAGTATTTATGAAGGCCCTGTTGTGCACAACAAAGATGGCAAATAGAAGAATTAAAATAAATAGGAGCTTTAAAGCAGAGGATATGAAATGGGATGAACCAATCGCTAGAAAAATTGAGACAAAATTAAGAAATGCTCCTAAAGAAAAAATCCCAGGTCGAGACATAGTACCTAACTTCTAGCTTAGAGTATTAAGATCTTTATACCAAGATTATCCCTGAGTGAGAATTGCTTGTATGCACATCCCGAGTAGATACCAACCTGGCTAACAACAGAAAAATGATACTTTCCAGCAAATGATCATAAGAACAATATAACAATAACTTGTCTTCTGACAATATACAAATTATATTCTGCAATTTATGCAGACAGAGTTCATTGTCATTTAGAAAAAAAATAATTATGGCAATAGAAGAAATGAAAGTCAAATGGATCCAATACATGTAAAATGATTATTTGTTGCAAAATAGAGCCATAATAGAGCACTCTAAATGGGGAAGGCTCTCAGTATGGCATGGATAGATAACAAAAAAGCATTTGACAGCATCCCACATTTGTGGATAAAGGAACACTTACAGGTGTATATGATACACTGTACACTGTTCAATTATATTACAGTGACCCTGAAACTGTAACTGAGCCTTGACAAAGAACAAATTATTATCTCAGGGATAAACATTTAAAGGGGGCATTCTCAGATGATTCGTTGACACTGCTGCTGTTTTGTCATGCCCTTAACTCACTAAACTGTTTACTTAACGGATTATACGATGGTTACAATTTGGCTACCAGAAACCAGTCTTACTGTTTACTGCATTTCTGTGTGCTTTCTATCTCAAAAACAAAAACAAAAAAAAAAAATCCTTGTTTTCCCACCTCTCCTCGACTAGTTTAGACCAGTATACAGGCTTTGCTGTATTCTGGGCTGTGGTGTAGTTCCTGTGTTGTCCATTGCCTTACTTGGATAGAAGGAAGTTTCTTTGCTCACCAGTGGGAGTGGGGAGCCTTGAGCAGCCTATCTGTCCCTGAAGGGGTGACCTCAGCACAAGAGCTTGTAGTAATTGGTTGTTTTTGACCATTTCTAGCTCTTTTTAAAGTTCCCTGTTTAAAATCCACGTCTGCGTGCTTTGCGATTGTCTTATAGCAGCGCTAAACAAGGCTAAACTTTTTCTGGCTCCGCCAAGTCTGCTCTTCAAATTTTCCTTTAAGAAAGCTCTACTCTTATAATAATCAGTCTACTCGCTTTATTATAAGCCTAGCACTTGTTCTCAAAGCCTCTCTTCTAAGTAAGCACTCTCAAACTAAAGAAAGCACTACATCCACCTACCACCCCTGTGAGTACCCACTTCCCTTAAAGGCACATCACTCCCTTATAATATTCTAGCATGTCGAGTGGTAGATTGCTAGCATCCTCTCCGGTTCAGCTGTTTAATCTGGGAATCTTGAGACAATGCTACAATTGTCTCATGTACACAGACAACCCTCTCCTCCTCCCAACAAACACAAATACATGTGAGAGATGCAACTATATAGCCAAACTGGAGGCTGAACTCTCTCAACTCAGGACTGGCAAGATCAGACAGGAGGAGAAGGTAACCACACACACAGCAAACCCAGTCCCACATAGACCTACCACAACTGCAAACCAAACACATAATAACACAAAGACATACTCAGAGGCTCTAACAAAGAACTTACCAAAACAACAGAGGCTCCCAAAGCAGACACCCAAGAATCCACCACCTCAAAACACAACACATGCAACACATACTTCAATAAATCACAGATATTGCCAACTTTCTGGCAGACAGATTCAGTGCAAATTTCTCCCCTCCCTCACCCCCAAAAGAGGAAATACTTATCCCAGCTGAATGTAACCTCCCTGTCATCTCAGATGTCCAGGTGAGAACCGCCCTCAGCAAAGCTAAAAACACAGCATCAATGGGACCTGACGGTATCCCGGGTTGCGCGCTACGTGAACTCCAAGAGGAGCTAAACCCACACATAAAAATGCTATTTAACCTTAGCCTTACTACAGGATATGTACCTGAACACTGGCGTACAGCAACAGTGGTCCCACTCCACAAAGGAGGCACCTCTACAGACCCTGGTAACTACCGCCCCATAAGCTTAACTAGCCTGGTCTGCAAAGCTATGGAAAGAATCATTATGGAACTCATAAACAGAGACATTGGGGACCTACAGACACTTGATCCCACCCAGTTCGGCTTTGTAAAGGGCAGAACCTGCCTTTTGAGCCTAGTTGACTTTTTCAAAACAGTCACTAGAGCCATTGATGAAGGCAAAGCAGTCCATACAGCCTACCTGGACTTGGCTAAAGCTTTCGACACAATACCCCACTCAGGCATCATAGATAAGCTCAACAGCTTAAATGTAAATCCATATGTCACAAGATGGGTTGCAAACTGGCTAAAGGATAGAACCCATAAAGTCAAAAATCGCTGGAGCCATGTCAGCCTCAAAGCCAGTCACAAGTGGTGTCCCACAGGGCTCTGTCCTGGGACCCCTCTTGTTCGGCATTTATTTCTCAGATGTGAAAGCAAACATGGGAGGGTTGTGGCTGACAAAGTTCGCAGATGACTGCAAACTAGGCGGCATAGTCAATACACCAGCTGACACATACATCCTACAGAAAGGCCTCACTGAAACGGACAACTGGTGCCGGAGTCATGGCCTTAAACTAAATGCCAAAAAATGTATAGTCATCCCCTTTGGGAAAAACAAAGTACCCACAAATTATCACATAGACAGTAACCCACTGAGTACGGAAAAAGTAATCAGAGACCTGGGGACCCAAGTTGATAGTGACCTCTCATTTGACACACACGTTGCCAAAGTGGTTAGAAAGACTTTCTACCTTGCCCACCTTATCATGAAGGGATTCACATCCAGATCAAAGGAGGTCATTGTACCCCTGTACTCCTCCCTTATCAGGCCCATGATTGAGTACAATGCCCCATTTGGTATGTACCTCACCCGGCACTTGCAACAGCTGGAGAGACCCCAAAAGTACCTCACCAAGAGGATCAAGGGTCTCCAACATATGTCATATGCTGCCAGACTAAAGAAACTCTAGCTCTATTCAGTAGCATACCGCCTACTCAGAGGTGATCTGTGCCTGACATACAAGGCCATGTCCAATCAGGAATTGAATGACATGCTCCACCTCAAAAAATCCAAATCCATCAGAACCACGAGAGCTAAAGATTTAAACCTCAGCACAAATATGAATAGGACATGCTGGAGGGACAGATTCATAACTCAGTGGCTTCCCATACTCTGGAACAGAATCCCAGTTCATGTTAGGCAGAGCCCCTCACTGACTCTCTTCAAGAGGAATCTTGACGAGTGGATGGGAGATCGTAGGTTTACCCCAGGGGTCATCTCTGTGTCACTACTAGACAGAGGCACAGTAAACTAATTCTATTATGTAAGGGGGTCTTCACTGTGTCACTACTAGACAGAGGCACAGTATTCTAAATCTATTCTGTACACTTTTGTACCATTACATGGGGTGGCGAAAGCCACATCACTATGGCTAGGCTTATAAATGCCCCAGGGCAGATAGCCTAGTACTAAACTATGAAACTATGAAACTTAAAGGTTTCTCCTCTACATTTTGTGGATAACTTAAAACTGTATCGTTTATCAGATGAGGAGATGAAAGCACAACTACAAATGGTTAAAACTTTCTCATTTCATATAAGAATGACATTTTGTCTTGATGTGCAAAAACAACATTTAAAAAAGGAAAGCTGTGGTACCAAGAAAATATCAACCTGGGACTGGAATGATATAAAGGAACTTAAGCAGAAGGGAGTGTATAAATATTTGGGACAAGATGACGTGTAGGCAATATAACAAGAACAAATGAGAATAAACTTCAGTAAGACGATTAAAACTAATACTGAAAACTTTTCTGACATCTAGGAATAAAGTCCAAGCTATAAATCAATTCCTGTTCTAACTTACAGTTTAGCAGATGCATTTTGGAATCAAGTTGGAATGGAAATCAAACCAGAAGTAGACAAAAATCAGACAGTAACTGAATGTGCCATAAAACAAACAAAAAAAAAGAATATAAGAAAAAAGATCAGACACGATGGAAAAGAAATGTAAAATCCACAAATGTAATGGCATGCACAGAGATCTCATAAAACAACCTCATGTTGGTCAGGATTTGATACAGTAATGGTTAAGAAGAAGTGAACTGAAACCAAACTATGAAAGGCTATTAATGGTGACTCAGGATAGTGGACTACATACACATTGGCTTACAAAGTCCATTGGAAATGTAAGTGAAGCAGACAAATGCAGGTTCTGTAAAACAAATGGAAACAGTCACATATCTTGTTGCTGGGTGTGATACATAGCAGACAGCCTGTATGCTGAAAACCACAATAATGTAGCAAGACTGTTGCACTGGGAATTGTGAAAACACTACAATATGAAAGTAGCTGAGAAGCACTGGAAATGTGAATCACAAAGCATTATAGAGAATGATGCAATTTATATCACATGGGATTACGCATTGCCAACTATTCAAAAAAAAAAATAGATGTTAGGAAAGCAGATATAGCAGTCCATGAAAAATGACAAAAGTAGCATTGATCATTGAAATTGCTATGCACAGTGTTTGTAGTGTCTTACATACAGTGAGACACAAACAGAAAAGACTAGGATTTGCAAGCAGAAAATAGATCAATGTGGTTGAAAGATAGACAGTTCAAATAGTAGCAGAAGCAATGGGTTTAATAAAAAGATAAGTTACAGTCATACTTAGATATGCTACAAATACATGTAACCCCTTATGAATTACAGAAGAAGGCAATTCGGGGCACATTCTGGGTGCTGCGAAGAGTACTTTTGGCTAACATCAAACACTGAAACAATACTAATTTCATGAACTCTAATTGTACTATGAATTAGAAATGAGTTCCATTCCCACCATGTTATGGGAAATCAGAAACAATTGGCATACTCAAAATAGGAATTAATGTACAGGGAGAGCTTGGTAAAAAGAAGTGTGCCTATTACAGCATGCAATCCATGTACTGAGGCTGAAATCCCTTACTGGTGCAACCATTTCCTTCACTAACCACAGGAATTGTCAAGTGGAAAAATAAAATAAAATAAAAAAATAAATATAACAGAACCAATGCAAATAACTGCAGTAGCAGCAGCAGTTACAAAGATATAACATTTCATTTTTTCTCGCTAACTGTGGCTCTTAAAAAGATTAAAAACATTCTTGCATAAAGGGCTAAACATAGGTCAGATTGTACCTCTCTCACCCTGCATCTGACTGTTTTATGAATATATATGTAAGTGTGTGGGGCTGCTTGTGTGTGTGTGTGTGTGTGTGTGTGTGTGTGTGTGTGTGTGTGTGTGTGTGTGTGTGTGTGTGTGTGTGTGTGTGTGTGTGTGTGTGTGTGTGTGTGTGTGTGTGTGTGTGTGTAGTATGTATTATTAAATAATGTACAATATGTTCTATAACAACAATTATACATCCTGCATCAGCTTTGAAATACTGAAAAAAACAGAACAGATCCTTGTAGTGGGGAGCAGTAGTTTTCCAGCCTTAGGGGGAAAGATGTCCCCCACCCTTAAGGAAAACTATTAAACTATAGAGAAAAGTACTTCTTGAGCACCAAAGTTGGCTGAGCCTCCTTAAAACCAAGAAAAAAAGAACCACAAACTGTAAATAATCTCAGCTGAGACTTCAGAGTTATTAAGCACGTATAACTGGTTTAGAAATCAGTACTTCTTTATTGAAAAATAAAAAAAATATTAAATAGGTGAGCGCTTTCACCCTTAACATAGCTTAAGCAGATCTAACTTCAGTTTACATGACATGCATTATTTATATATGCTTTAACACATAGTTCATTGTCAATTCACTCTTTCTGGTGGTCACAAAGGAATGCTATTTGGCTTTCTGGCCAAGTTAAAGTAAGATAGTTGTCATCTTTCTTCCCTGCTCTGCATATCTATTCCTATAGCTAGCTAATTGATTATAGCTTATGCAATGTATCCCTATCCTGCGTAGCTAGTGTCTAATTGATACAGACACTTTATATACCTGCTGTCACTGACTATGCACATCCATTAACACATCTATTTATCTGTGATGCAATAAGCCAAAGTCATTTGCCATATTAAAAATGGGCAATAAGTACTAACACATGCATAGCTGCCAGTCAAGTTATAAACCTTAAATGCTATGCTGTTGAAGTCATAGTCAGAACTATGCTGGGAACTAACTAGCTGTCCCAGTGACTGGATGCATGTTCCTTATATCCTTTATGTCAGGTAATATGCCACCCTTTCCATGAAAGAATGAATATATCTAGTGATATATCAATTGTAAATAGTGTGCAAAGAGCCATACAAGGGCTCTGCATGTGCTAGGTCTAAGATAACCTTACAGCATTCTATGACAGTGGACTGAATAGGGTTAAATATGACTGACTCCTATTGCAGTAGACTCTATATAGTGATAGAAAAAGCAATCTAGCTGTTACTGATTCAAGTATAGATTAATTCATAGATTGTTATTATAGTATGAGGACAAATTAGGCATCATATGAAGATAGGTGCAATGCCAATATTCAAACATACTGAAACTGTGTGGTTGCTGCAAGTTATAAAATGAACACAAGCTCAGCCCATGGGAGGAGGATAAACCCACGTGTGAATCTTTGTTGAAAAAACACTTAATCCTGATTTGTAATGCTAGAACTAAATTATAGGAAGTGGTGAATGTATTCAGGAAAGGAAGGCATCATAGCCTCAAGGCCTTTTACATGAGCCTGGGTAGGTTCATTACAAAAAACTTAGAGATAAGAGTCTGATTCAGTGACTGTGCTAATATAAAGGAAAAGGTAGAATTTGGCCTTGAGGAAAAAAAAACACATCAGTTTATAGCTGTTATTAAAAGTGATGCAGATAAGTAAAATCAAAAACTCAGAGGAGTTTAACTCTCTTTCACCTATCTACCAATAAGTAAGTGAGGCTGCATCAGATCAATAAATAACAAATTAATGATATTAAGTGTATTCATATGGTTAATTTCACTAAATAATAATTGAGACAACTTGACGAAGTTGATGTTGAGACCAGAAGAAAACTAAGTAACAGATTTAGAAACATTAAGCAATGAGTGTATGTAAGCCAGTGTGATGACCCACCACTGGACTAGTAATCAAGGATCCTCAATCCTCACCACTGGCACCAGAGGGGGACGTTCACTGGGAGGTTAACATGTACACACACAGTATTTCCAGATGCAGCTCTCTGCATCAAGTGCAATTTCCCTTAAGAGCACACAGAGACCACAGTCAGCCCGGGACTGGTTTCTCCCTCTTTCTCCAGATCCCCAGTAAGACTCCCCACTGGTACAGCTATAGAGTTGAGTCTTTAGCCAGGGTTCCAAGCCAAGTCCTCCAACTCTCTCGCTCTGTCCAATCAGTGCTTTGTGTCCCTGCCCAAGTAGCTGATAAACGCACTCTTAGAAATTTATTTTATACACACACACACACACACACACACACACACACACACACACACACACACACACACACACACACACACACCTGGGAAAGGCTGGCACAGGTTTACTAGCTATGCCCCCTTCTACACAGACTAAAAGGTAGTTATCACTGCTTCCAGAACCCTTATCAGCTACTTTAAGGCCCTTAACAAAGGCTATCCACTCTTACTGTGTAATATTAATAGTAACAGAAATGGTAGTTTGATCAAGAGCAAGGCTATTAGGAGTGGCATGCACAGTATCGTCAAATAAAAATGCAAGTACTCTCAAAACATAAATATCTCTACACAGATCAGCCACAATGAAAAATTTAAATATATTTAATAATAAATAATAAAAGAACAAGACAATACTAGATATACATTCACAGTGGCATCAGAGATCAAAACCACAGGAAACATTTAAAACAACATTTCAGGACAAAACATCTAAACTAAGCTTTACTATATTCCTGACTGTATCTAAAACAGTTATTATACCCTAGAAACTTACTTTTAGAGCAAAGCAGATGTTCTGATGAATGGTTCTTGTCAGGTCCAAGACTGAATACAGAATACTCTATCTAACTAAGAGACTTCTCAAATATCTCAGGTATTACTGTTGGGATAGCGTGCAGAATGACATCATGTCTTGTCATCTGATTCTAGTTCAGGTGAAACCCTCACTGCTGGGAGCTGATAGTATTTAGCATCTACCTGTGAATATACACAGATCTCAGATCTTTGGCAGATTCTGTAAGACATAAAACAATTACATTCCTCCACATTTCAAGACTAGTAATTATTTCACCCTAAAGACAATACAGAAATCTCCCTAGTGCAGACATTGTGTCTCTTGCTGCCATAAAGTAATTTAATTTCAGCTGTTTTTTTTGAGGTTATCCTCCTGTATTCCAGTTTCCACTGTAAAAATATATGCATGTAAACAGTTACAATAATGCATGCACATATGTTCTTCGTGCACTGTTGCAGTCATCACATTTGGGTTATCTGCCTGCAGGCAGCCCTCAGCCGGCCTGAATACCAGAGTCTTCGGATTTCTGCGTCGGATGCTGTCTCTTCTTCCATGACATCAGGTCGTCGGTGGTATAAAACATGCAGCCAATGCCATTACATCAGTCTCTCTTGCTGTGTGGTGCCCGAAGCAGAAGCAGTTCGCAAGTGCCGGTCGGCCGACTCCTGAAATTTTTGTTTTCGAGTTTCAGATCCGAAGTCTTAAAAAAAGATAAGTACCCCGTTGGGGATCCTTTTTCTTGCTTCAACCAATGTCAGTAAAAGTTAATGATTGTCTTACTTGTGGAAAGAAAATACCTCATAGAGATTTTCATTCGTACTGCATCCCCTGCTTAGGCCCAGACCACGACATCCCTCGCTGTTAGTTTTGTGTCTTGTTCAATCCCTGAACTATTCGTCATCGGGCTATTTTTGCAGCCAGTTACTTTCATACTCGGCCTCAGCACTCCAAAATAGCTTTGTTATGCCATAAGACTCCCAATCTTCCAATAAAAAAACATAAAGATAAAGACAGAGACAGACCGCATAGATCCAAAACTGCCAACGACGCTTCCGTTAAGCTAGTTGCCAGTCCACCTTTACTCAGTGAGGCACTTTCACAGTCCCTGATACCCGCTACTTCAGATTCGCAGGCCTCTACTGAGACCCATTCGGAGTCCGGTATGCCACAAGATGCTTCTTCGACTATGGAACCTACGGATGCCTCTACCTTGGATGGGTCCAGAGCCGCTGTGCAAGCACTGGCTTCTGAGGGTGTATTCAGGCCTACAGACTTGCATTTTAAACCAACATCATCATTTCCATCCAGAAGTTCTGAATCCCTCAGGCCTAAAACTCACACTACACCTAGAAAACCAATGACCAAACCGCGAGCTAAGGCCCATATGCCTCAAAAACAAATGCTTAGAATGGTTGAAGACCTTATTACCTTAAATAGGGGAAGCCAGCCTTCCCCCTCTAAGAGACCTAGAACTGAATTTCTTACTGATTCTTCTGATCAGGAATCTGATATTTCTGCTCCTTCTGATTACCAGGATTTGCCCTTATCTACTTATGAGGATTCTGATGCAGAGGATTCCATTCCCTCTGCTTCCCCTCCAGAAGATTTTTCTTTCGGTTAAACCTTGCATACTCTTAGGTAGCATTTCCACTGAGAAATCCAGGATTACTCTGAGTCCAAATAGAGAGTTAGGGAATTCTTTATCCTGCCCCAACACAGGCCACTAGCTATCCCTCCTGTTCTGGACATTGTAGAAGATGCTTTCTTGCAATCTAGCCTTACCCCAGACACTTTACCTCCCACTCCCAGAAAACCTGACAGGTATTACAGAGTGCCTGACTCTCACACATTCCTCTTCAAGAATCCTTCTGCAGATCCAGAGACCATTTCCCAAGGACCAAAAGGCATTAAGGCTACTGCTGCCAAAAATCCTACCCCTTCAGATAGAGATTTTAGAGCCCTAGACAGATGAGGTAAGAAGGTATACACTTCTGCTACTTTGGCCATCAGGGCTTTAAATTGCCAGTTTCATATGTTAAAGTATCAGCAGCATATTATGGGACTACTTAAACAGAAAATGACGATTCCTGACTGTGCTGAACACAAAGAATTGCAGGATTTAATGCATTCTGCAGAACAAGTTGGTAAACATACTTTGCAATGTGGTTTTGATGCTTTAGAAGCATCTTGCAGGGCTGCTGTCACTGGGTCTGTACTTAGAAGGCATGCTTGGCTTAAGGAACAAAACTTGCCAGATCATGTTAAAGCTAAATTACTGGATGTACCCTTAAACCAAGACCGCCTTTTTGGCAACAAAGCAGAAGAAATCCTCAAAAGGATGGAGGAAAAAGCTAAATCTATGCAAACTGTTAAAGATTTCGTACAAGTACAGCCTCCCAGATTTAGTAGGCATTGGCCTTCAAAGAACTGGTCCTTTCCAATCTCTACTAGGCCTTCTCAATCCAAACCCAGGAACAGCAGACCACCTAGGTTACAGTCTCAGGCTCCTCACAGACCTAAGCAGTGGGGGGCTCCCACTTCCAAAGCAGGGAGTAGTAAGCCACCCCCCCTACGGAAAAATGGCACAATGACTTAACCTTAACCCTTCCAAGCCCTGCTCAATTACCTGCTCCCTTAGGTGAAAAGCTTGCCCTGCATGCAAAAAACTGGAAACTCATTACCCAGGACAAATGGTTTTTGAACATAGTTTCCCAAGGATACAGATTCCACTTCCACACACTACCAACCCCAAACGATTGGCCAGACCTACCCCCAAATCAATCGGCAAAAGCCCAACAGCAGGTTCTCTCTCTTCTCAGTATCAGGGCTATTCAACCTGTCCCAGCAGAACAAAGGGGACAAGGTTTTTATTCAAGACTTTCCTGGTACCCAGAAAAGACAACTCCTGGAATTCTATCCTGGACCTCTCTATTCTAAACACCTTTCTGGTAATTCCAAAAATTCAAAAAGCTAACACTTCAACAGCTTCTTCCTATGCTAGGCAAGGATGCCTGGCTGGTAACCTTAGACTTAAAGGAAGCTTACCTGCACATTTCAATTAGGGATCAATCTTGCAGGAAATACCTACGTTTCAGGGCAGGCTCCATGCACTATCAGTTCTCTGCACTTCCCTTTGGCTTATTTACTGTGCCCAGGGTATTCACATAGTGTCTAGCTCCAGCCATTGCATTTTGCAGGCAGAGAAATATTCAAATATCCCCATACTTGGATGATTGTCTGATTCAGACAGAAAGCCAGGACTTGCTATTACAGCACCTGGCATTTGTAAAGAAACTTCTAACCTCACTGGGGTACACCATAAACGAAAAGAAATCTCACCTAGTACCCTGCCAACAGATTGTATTCCTGAGAGCAAGCTTGAACACAACTTTCCAGATGGCACTCCTCACTCCAGAGAAACAAGTTTATTTGACAACCTGCTTCAAACTATTGGCCACAAAACCCCAGCTATCTGCAAGGAAAATTCTGCAAGCCCTGGGGCTCATGGCCTCTTGCATTCTACTAATTCCATATGTGAGACTGCATATGAGGAAACTCCAATAGTACCTAAAAAGCCTATGGTGTCAACATTCTCAGGACCTGGAATCAATGATTCCTATCATTCCTTGCATAAAGACAGAGTTCCTTTGGTGGGCAGAGGCCTGCTACCACAACAAGGGGCTCTCTTTCACTCTACCCCCTGCCACCCAAGCCCTAACAACAGATGCATCAGACTATGCATGGAGGGCTCACTTGGCAGGGCAGTGCATTTAGGACAAATGGAACCTGAAACAGATGCACCTGCATATCAATCAAAAAGTAATGTTAGCTGTACAGAATTCCCTGACAGCCTTCAAAGACTGTATTCTTCCAGGACAGCTATTGGTAAAAACAGACAACACCACAATTATGTGGTCCATAAACAAGCAGGGTGGAACCCACTTGTACCCTCTCTACAGACTATCTATGGCTCTGTGGAACACAGCCTTGTGCTACCAAGTGCACCTACTTAAGCAGAAATCTCATGGACCCACACAAATGGAAACTAGAACCAAACATATTCAACCTCTTGAGGAACAAATGGGGGACTCCAGAGGTAGACCTGTTTGCCTCCCCTCAGAACTACCAATTGGACAAATTCTCCCCACAGCCAAGCTTTGAAAGTGGATGCTCTGTCCTTTACCTGGAAAGTCTCTCGGTTTATGCCTTGCCCCCGCTACCTCTCCTCTCGAAGGTTCTACTAAAGATCAAACAGGACAAGCCAAGGACAATACTGATTGCACCAGACTGGCCACGCCAGCACTGGTACCCCCTCTTGTACAGTATGACACTGCTGCAACCATGGCACCTACCTCAGACCCCTTCCCTGCTGTCCCAGCAGGAGGGCCAGATTCTGCACCCTCAGCTTCAAACCCTGAACCTTGCAGCCTGGCTAATTCCTTGAGTTCTCCTCTAGCATGGGGGCAAGGAGGCCTATTACAAGAAAATTCTATGCAGAAAAGTGGAAAAGATATTGTTCCTGGAGCCAGACTCAGGGAATGGGCACAACAGTGCCCAGCTTACCTCATATTCTTCAGTACTTAACAGAAATGCTCCACAAGGGCCTATCCTTCTCGTAAATTAAAATTCATGCCTCTGTCATTTCAGCACATTATAATACTGAGCCACCCCTCTTCTCTCACCCCCCGCTAAAACAATTCCTTAAAGGGGCCAAAATTTTAAGACCCCCCCCCCCCCAGGAGAGCTCCCACTCCAGCCTTGGACCTTAACTTTGGAAAAGCTCACTTCCCCCCCTTTGCGCCAGCTGCAACAGTAGAGTTGAAATTCCTTTCTTGGAAAACAGCCTTCCTTCTAGCCATCACTTCAGCAAGAAGAGTGTCTGAATTACAGGCCCTCATGGCAGTGGAACCCTTCATTATCTTCCATGCGGACAGGGTTTTCCTCAGGACCAATCCTTCCTTCATGCCCAAGGTGGTGTCTAGTTTAGCCCTAAATCAGTCCATTCATTTGCCTACATTTTTTCCTAATCCACAAAACAAAGGGGAAGGAATACTGCACTCTCTGGACATGCACAGACAACTTAGATTTTATTTGGACAGGGCTAAGCCTCTCAGAAAATATGAACAACTGCTAGTTGGCTTTGCTGCAGGGGCAGAGGGGAAGGCCATTTCAAAGCATACCAGGGACATCCTAGAAGCTGCTACCTGCAGCTCTGTACATACCTTCACCAAGCATTACCACATGCCTATTTTTTTCTAAATCCAGAGCTGGTTTTGCCACTGCTGTTTTGCAGGGCTTAATAGCTGGCCCTAATGCTCTTTAACTTCCTCCTCCCTTCCTTAACTTTGGGAATCAACCCAAATGTGATGACTGCAACAGTGAAACATGAAGAACATAGTACAGTTGTGTACACTTACCATAAATGTAGATGTTCGAGTGTATTCACTGTTGCAGTCCTGGTTACCCTCCCTCCAGCCCCAGACTTCTCTTGGCTCTACCTTTCCTTCTTGTTTGGTATATTTAGTTTTTCTGGTGTATTTGCTTTTTGTTAGAGGTGTACCATAACATATAATTGCTTCCCATTGTGGGGGCACCTGACATCTGGGGCAAGAAAAACTGATGTAATGGCATAGGCTGCATGTTTTATACCCATGATGACCTGATGTCATGGAAGAAGAGACAGCATCCGATGCAGAAATCCGAAGACTCTGGTATTCAGTCCAGCTGAGGGCTGCCTGCAGGCAGATAACCCAAATGTGATGATTGCAACAGTGAATACACTTGAACATCTACATTTATGGTAAGTGTACACAACTGTACTTTCTGTGCTATTCCAATATGGCACACTGTGGTTACATTTCAAACAGCACTTTGTAAAAACCTTTTCAACCCATACTTCTGTACCAGCAGTTTGATATACACATGTCATACAGTTCTAATTCATTTGTAACACAAGCATCTTATATAAATCATGTTGATATTCACAAATTACATTTAATTATTTACAAAATTCCAGATAGCTGTGCTGGCAGTATCTCCTTTCGTCATAGCCAGTAATAAATCCTTGTATAAATTCCTGTGAGAAAGTTTTAAAATGTGTGCTTATTAAACTCTAATACTGTCCCATGTATTGGAAGTTAGACTGAGAAAATGTCATTTCAGAAGGCATTGTTACATGTAAACTAATAGGTGCTTCTGAACATGTGAATTATAAACGCATTATTTACCTTTGCAGTCTCAAGTAAGATATGCTGCAGTTCGTGGTTCTTTTTTCTTGTTTTTAAGGCAACTCACTCAACAACTTCAATGTTCAAGGTATACCAGTTTTCCTTGTGGTTTAACTTTGAAATATTAGGTGAAAGAACTATTCTGGATCAACACATATATATATATATATATATATATATATATATATATATATATATATATATATATATATATATTCTAATAATAAACCAAAACCAAAACAATTTAACAGATGACCCATTTCCTAAGCACAATAACACCTTCCAGGGTTACCGTTAAATGGAAATAATGTATCTCACAGGATGGGAGAGGCAATATTGGACCTCACAGCCTCCCCATGGGTAGTCCATTATTTCCCTGTAATATTCACCTTTTAGAGCCATTGTAGCTTGTTTAATGACTATAATATTTTGACTGAAAAATATTTTCCTCCTACTTTATTAAATCATATCTTCTCTCACATGAACTTTTCTTAGTGAAATATATTGAAACAGTCAAAAACATGGGGGACTTGTTTAAATTGATTCGGAAACTGCATTTAAAGGATTTTTTTAAGAATAATGTGGATATTGATGATTCTTTTAAGAACTGTAATTTAGAGTTTATTGATTCATGATTTGATGCGTAAGCGGTTGTGTTATTGCCTCACAGCAAGGGGTTCTTCCGTTCGATTCTCAGCTAGTGTGCCGGGAGTGCTTTCTGTGCAGAGCCTGCATGTCCTCCCTGCGGTCGAGTGGCCTCCGAAAGACATGCGTGAATGAGTGTGCCTTCGCTGAAGGTTGGGCGTCGGGCTGGCAACTCGGCACCATAAAAATTGACTGCCAATTATTAACGGATCGGAGTTCCACTGTGGCGACCCCTAACTGGGAAAAGCCGAAAAGACAAACAACAACAACATTCATCTAGCAATGATGAATTTTTTTCATGTGACTCTGATGTGGAAAATAACGCTTACTGTCTTTTAGACATTAGCAGTGTAACTAATAATAACTTTTGTATGCCACCCTCTAAAAATGAGAATATTCAATGGTTTTATCATATGATAAATTTGGTGATAGAAAAAGAAATTCATGATTTTTTCAAAAAGAGTATAGAATATAACTTGACCAAATAAGAATGGGAAATGTTAAAACAACTGAGTCATAATGATGAATTAGTATTTAAACCTGTAGATAAGGGGGGGCAAGTTGGTGGTGATGAGCTCTAATGATTATTAAAAATGTGTAGGGAACATCTAGACCATGAAGAAGTGTATGCACCTATTGATTTTTTGATTTACGAACAGGATAGGGTGGAATATGAAGCATTGATATTTAAGGGGGTGTGCTTAAATTATTTTAAAGCATCTGATGCCAAAAATAAATTTATAAGTAATAACAACAAAATGGCAAAATTTTTTTTGCATACCAAAAATACATAAAGCGATGCCTTTTCCACCTGGCCGACCAATAGTGTCAGTGAGAGATTATTTCACTTATAATTTGAGCTATTTTTTACGCTCTTTTTTTGTCAACAGAGGTACTTAAATTGCCCCCTTATATTAAGGATTCATCTGATTTCTGGAAAGAATCAAAAAAGTTCAGTGGGGAAAGGGGGTATATTTTATAGTTCTAGATGTAGTTAGTTTATATACTAACATCCAACACAATCTGGGCATGAAAGCAACTGATCATTTTTTGGTGATTATCCACACACACAGTATATCAAGGAATTGCTCCTGTTTTGTCTAACTAATAATATTTTTATGCGCGATGGAATTTTATATAGGCAGAAATGAGGCACTGCCATGGGGTGGCTTTCGCCCCCATGTATACAAATTTATTTATGGGCCTGGTAGAAAATCATCATACTTATAAAAGCAGGTTTTACAATTTATATGTACTGGATTATTGTAGATTTATAGATGACCTGATTTTTATATGTAAGGGAGGAGAAGAACAGGTTGATGCCTTTGTGAATTATTTGAATAACAATAAATTTGCTATTAAATTTGAAGGATTGCAAACAGGGATGAAGGTTAATTATTTAGACATTACATTAGAAGTATTTGATATAGGAGCTATTAAAACTCACATCCATAGAAAATTTGATCAGCCCAATTTTATGTTTCATGCCACCAGCTGTCATCCCAAACATACTCTAATAGTGATTCCATATGGTGAGCTACTTAGAGTAAGCAAGTTATGTAGTGATGACTGGATGGGAGCAAGGAAATTCACCCCGGGGATCACATCAGTCGCCCTGCTAGACAGGGGTCCACGGAAGTAAATAGTGTGGAAGAAATAGCCAGGTAATTGTTATGGCTAGGCTTGTATAGGCCCTAGGGCTGATAGCCTAGTTCCAACCTATGAACCTATGAACCTATATATGAGAACGAACAGAGGAAATTGAAAGAGTAGCAGTAATGTTTAGTAAAAGGGGCTATGCCAACAGCATAATTAATGAAAGTTTAAAAAGGATAAATCATAAAGGAAGGGTTTTACCGTACAAAAAACAACAAGGTAGTAGTTTGATAACTGGACAGTGTCCGAATCAAAATGAAGAAATATTTTATGTGTCGGTGTATAATTTATTTTCAGCTACCCAAGAAAAACTGCTATCTGAATATTGGAACTTTCTGAAAGAAGAGGTTTCTGCCCCTCAGAATGTAAGATTACATTTCTCATATAAAAGATGGTGCAGTATAAAGGACTTTCTAGTGAAAGGAGCTTACAAAAGACCACAGCTTAAATTTATGGAGGAAGTACCCGTTGTGGGTACGAAAAAGTGTGGCAAATGCTCAATATGTCAACATATAGTACCCACATTTCCCATGATTAATGGAAAAAAGTTCCAAACAAAGGGAGTTTTTACATGTAAAAGTAAGGGGGTAGTGTATGCTCTGAGCTGTGAATGTCAAAAGTTTTATACAGGAGAGACAAAAAGGTGCTTGAATGAAAGAATAAAAGAACACATCAGAAATATCAAAAATCAAAAGGATATTAGTCCAGTAGCACAACATTTTAATATGAAACATCAGGGTAATATGGAAAGTTTAAGGGTTTCAGTTTTAGAACAAGTAAAGGATAAATTTCTAAATGAAGAAAGTATTAAATATTTTTTGAGAAAAAAGGAATCCATCCTGATGCTGAAATTTGATACATTACAGCCGAGAGGCCTAAATAAGAAATGTAATTTTGTTTAATGAACTTTTAAAAAAATAAGTTTTTTAAGTCAATTGAATACTTGTTTAATTGTTTAAAGATTAATATATATATATATATATATATATATATATATATATATATATATATATATATATATATATATATATATATATAAGATGACTGTTTTTAGAAAATGGAAGTACTCTGTTAAAGGCTATGTTGTTGCCGAGGCGCTAGAGTGAAGAGCATTGGAGTGAAGAACATTGGTTTTGGAATAAAATATCACAAAATTTCTGCAGTCTAATTCCTGGAGTTCTTTGTGATATATATTATTAATTCGTTTGGTGGTTTTTGGTAGTCAAATACATGGTTCAGAGTTAACTTTATAAACTGTTGCTTTATAATTTTGTCATTTTTCAAAATTTCCACACAAAACATGCTATACCACCATTTTTCCTGCAAATTTTCAATTGACAGTCTTTTTTCTCATATACCTCAAGAGAGAATTTGCTTTCACTTTATAAAACCAATAATTTAGAAAGATTTGAATATTCATTTCATATATTTTAATGGTCCATAATAAATGAAATAACAATGCTGAAGTTCAGAAATAAGACAGCTTCTACTTTGATGAAGACAGGTATTTAATTGAGGCAGCTTTTAGTATTTCTACTGAAAAGTGAACATCTTAAATGTATATCATGACCACAGTTCGTAGTTTAAATATCATGTGTTCAGGCCCATGAGCCATTTAAGAACATAGACTCCGGATTGGTGGAATAGAATTCACTGGTTCACTGGTTCACAAGTTTAGTGACTAAGCTCAATGCTTATTGGCAATTGATGAGCTCATTGCCTCAGATTCCATGTTGGAACCTACAGTGCCCATGTAGTCATGCAGTTACTTTTTAGAGGTATGAATTGATGACCTGAGTTTAACTGCAAGTGAACGTTTATTCCACTGGTGTTCAAGTACCTAAGATATGGCGTTGCCATATTACAGGTATGGTTGAAACTAGTTTTTATTGAGGCTGATTGTTCTTTTGTGTTTACTTCACCAGGGGTATTCTAAACAAACACTATAAAATATCAAGGGATCCTTTAATATTCTATAAGCCAGGCACAGGTCTCTTCTATGAAGGTGATATGACACAGAAAGGATAATGAATAGTTGTAGTCATTGACTACAAGACAAGCCTTGAAGCCCCTTGATACTTGAACCTTATCTAATTGTACCAGATGGCATGCAAGTAGGTAACAGTGCAGGGTGCAGTATTCTATCACCTGTCTTATAAAAGCTGCATGGGGGCAATTAACTCCTGGGATAACACCTGAAACCATGGAGAACAAAATGGACAACTCCATATGTTTTGTGGATGGTAATGGTTATATGGCTGTCAAAAGTTATAATTTACTGCAACGACTTTTGCTATGTTATCAAGCTTTTGTTTTTGCGCATCCAAGGTATATAAACATAATCTCTCTTTCTCTCTCTCTCTTACACACACACACACACACACACACACACACACACACACACACACACACACACACACACACACATTGGAGTGCTGCACTTTTGACAATGAAGGCAAGGTCATTCTACTCTACCATTCATTTGTAATGTTAAATGATATTTGAAGGGTAGTGGTTGCAATGGGTTAAAAGCAATATTCTCAAGTTTTCAGTCATCTACACATTTAATGAGCCAGGCAATGGAGTCAGCTTTTATGCATAAGAAAAAAAAATGCCAAGAAGGAGTGGTCCTAAGACAGAGCCTTGGTAGCCTCTACTATTGACAGGGGATGGTGAAGATAGAAGTTCTTGTGTTCTTATCTGCTGAGCATGACCATGTTATCAGCTGTGGTCCCAAGTTAATCTTTCATTTCCTTGATACCATTCCCCAATGTGGTGTCCCCTCAACTTTAAGATGAGGAGAAAATTACAAAAAAAAAGAAAAGGAAAGAAATAAAAAACACTCTTCTTATCTTTTAAATGGTAGGAAACAACTTGTTACATTTGCATCAAACAGTTCACTTTATGCCACACACAGAGCACTAAAACTCTTCAGTTCAGACTGCAAATACAATACTGGTATGCACTGAAGACTGGAATTTGCCGATCTCTCTCTAACACTTTGTTCTTAAGGTTACTGTGCCCTTCACCCCACCATAACTAATCCACTGCCTAGGATCCCAAGTTTATGTATTATTCTGTCATGAAGTATAGTGTTGGATGCTTTAGCAAAATAAAGGTCTGCAGCATGGACAGATAAAACTTCATGAAGTGTATTGGTCACTCTATCAAAGACATTTATGAGGTTAAGCATATACAAGCACTACCTTTAATAAAAGTGCACTGGATTAGTTCATAGAGAAGGAAGTTTCTCATGTCTCTCTGAATAAGTCCCATAATGCTTCTCACCATTAAATTGCACAATATGCTTGAGAGGCTGATAGTGTATAATTACTGGAGTCTGTGAAATGATCCATATTGTGGGTTGGAACTACAACAGCCTGTTTTCCAACATTAGTGGGATATTCAGATTTAAATACTCTGTTAAGAACATGATTAAGGGGTATTCTAGGATATTTCTGACTGCATAAATTAGGCTGCCTGGTATGTTATCTGGTGCAATGAAAATAGTACATTTGACTTTAATGAAGACAGTGATGACTATCCCAGGTGTAACTTCAGGTGAGATTGTATTGCAGTAAGGATGAGTAGATATGGTATCCCTCTGTAACTTGCTGTTATAAATTTGTATGCTGGTGTGATAGCTATATCTATTGCTTCTGTTATTCTGATATAGGGCCAGATTCACGATGGCTTGCACGGAGTCTAAGAGTAGAGTAAGACTCCATGCAGCCATCATGTCCGACGAGCGATCCAGGAACAGCCTGTAGGGGCCTGTAAGAGAGCTCCTAAAATGGCTCTTACACGGACAGGGCAGGGATATGCAAATTACCTCAATTACAGGTGAAAGGCATACAAATGAGGTAGATTTGCGATTCAGGAAACCCGTACATGTCTGAGTAAGAGCAGTGTTATTTGCAGAAATGTACTCAGTTGACAACTGAGTACCGTTCTGCAAATAGCAAAACGGAGCCGTGACAGTTCCAAATAAAGGTTGCATCCAGTGCAGGAAGCATACCAATGGCCAAATATATGGCCATTGGAAATGTTTCCTGATGCAATATAAAAATAATTTTTTTTTTTTTCGCTGATTTCTGACGTTTAAGCGTAGCGCAGCACCGCACAAATGGGCTGCGCTCTAAAACCCAGAATACTGAAAATTAAAACCCACAAATGTGGAATTTATAGAAATTGTTAATGTACAATGCAAGGGAATGGCAGGCTGAAAACAACATGGCCACCGAGTAGCGGTTACTAAGGGGGGAAGCTCAGTCTAAGACATGTAATCAAGCATTAGTAGGCAATCCTATGTAAATGAGTGTTAGGATAGTGAATCACAAGTTTACATAGCAAATGAGGACAGTCAGTGGAGTATAGAAGTAGGATATATAGAGTAACAGAGTAGAAGATAGGTGACATCACGAGGGGGGTATGTATGAAAGAAGTGAAGCTCATTGGAGCAGAGTGGCATGTGTCAGCTGTCATTTATACATCATGGAAAGAGGTGTGTCAACAGGTAGGCTAGGGAAAGGCAAGAAATGGAAGGTGTATGCCGTAGACAACACCAAAGTTTCTTTTTGAGCGGGTATGCATGCGTGTAAACCTGAGTAAGACAGTGTGCGCGCATGTAAGCGTGAGTGCATGTGTTTAAGCTGGAGTAAGCATGTATAAGGCTGTTTAAAGAGTTGTAAGCGCATTTGTGCTGGTGTGCACGCATTGTAACCCAAATAAGCAAGTTTTAGTCCGTGTAAGCATGTGTGCGGGCGTGTTAGCAGTTCTGCGCATGTTTGTGCTTGTGTGCGCGGCGCTCCCCCTGAGGAAACAGAAAGGGAAAAGGAAGCACAACAGATAGTAGGAAGCTACCAGGGAGTACTAGCATAGTTAGCAGGTGAAAACAATCAGAATCAGGCAATTACACAGGCAGTACACTAGCCCAGCCCAGCCAAGCCTAGCACTTAAAACTCTGCAAACAACAGTCCATTATGTTACTCACAAGATACACTGCACTAAGCTAATAGAAGTGAAAACTAAAAAAGCTTTACCGAGACAAAGAAATGTTAGGGGCTGCCATTGCTGTTATAAGGCGACATATGCAACATGCTGAGGGTGGTGACAATGGAAATGCTGCAGGACAACCCACAGTGAGGAGACGGAGAAGAGTGTACAGGCCCAGGGTAACCTACCAGGGGCTACATGAGCTGGAGATAGTGGAGCGCTATAGAGTGGACAGAGACCTCCTGCAGCAAATTGTTGAGCTATGCAGGCCACGCCTCACACACAGTACCAACAGAGGGGAGCCCATCCCAGTGGAAACCAAGGTATGTGTTGGCCTAAGAATACTAGCAACAGGTAACTTCCAGAGACCAACTGGTGATATGATGGGGATATCACAGGCATCAGCATCCAGGGTACTACACCAGTTTCTGGATGCCATGTCAGCACATGTCGGTGATCATGTATATTTCCCCAATTCCCGTGAGGTATTGGCCAGCAATATGCATCTCTTCCAGCAAATAGCGGAATACCCTGAGGTAGTGGGTGCAATAGACTGCACGCACATATGCATCAAAGCACCAGCCGGTGAGCGGGGTAGGGTCTACTTCAACCGCAAGGGCTTCCCCTCCATCAACTGCCAGGTTATGTGTGATGCCCAGGGCATAATACTGAATGTGTGTGCAGGCTGCCCTGGAAGCTACCATGATTCCCATATCTGGCATCTGACACAGCTGTACCAGACATTTGCCAATGGGGACATCCCACATGGTCACCTAGTGGGGGATGCTGGCTATGCACTGGAGCCGTGGCTGATGACACCCATCAGAAATGCACACACACCTGAACAGGAACTCCATAATGAGGCACACGCACAAACACGTAATGTAATAGAGCGTGTGTTTGGGCTGCTCAAGTCATGGTTCCAGTGCCTGGACACATCTGGTGGAGCCTTGCAGTACTCACCAACTACATGTACCCAAATTGCCATGGTATGGGCTATGCTACATAATATGATCCTGCAAAAACAGCTGCAGCAGGACCAGCATAGGCCTGGGCCAAACAGCCCCCCACCATTGCCAAGGCCATCACAGGCAGAGCATGACTCGGAGGAGGAACAACCTGAGCCTGCCCCAGTAGGCAGAAGGAGGCGTGCCCGGTATGCTTTGGCCTTGGCAAAGAGGCAACGCATAGCACATACACTGGCTCAGTAGGAACTCTGGAAATGATACCTCTCTCCGACTCGCACATAAAGTAAAAGGGATGCCTAAGTTGACACTACCTGTTTCCAAACATGTGCAGGGAGTGTAGTATGTGCATCTGATATAGGCAGCCCTGCAGCACCACCTAAGGCATGAATGCCATGTGTTAAGCAATATAAAGCAGTGCTAAACAGCAATTACCACCATGTAGTATATGCAAACAAAATCACACACACCAACTAGCACAACTGTGGTCAATGTTCAGTAATATTGGGCAACGTCCAGCAATGTTGGTGAATATTGAGCAATGTCGGACAAGCCTGGTCTAAGTAGGACATAGCTGAACAAAAGCCAACATGCTCATATTAGCTTAACAGGCCCTTAAGCAGTCTGGTCTGCTCAGTATGAAAATATAAAGCAGTGATGGGCCTCGAACCCAGGATACTGTGCACTATAGCCAAAGTACTGAACCACTAAACCATGACAGTATTGCAGTGGTCCACCTGTATGACGGAATGTTGATAAGTCTATGCAAAGTATTCCATGGAAACCCTGCAGTCACAGCATAATCCTTGTTGAGTTATGACACAAAGGCGAGTCCTGCAGTGAGAACAGAACCTGACTTCCAACACACACAGTATAAATGTTAATATTGGTCATGTTTGCACACATCAACAAATGTAGTGGACCTCAGATAGCAACATACTGAAGGGTCACACTGGGCATGCTCACACACTTGAATAAATGAGACAAATGTCAGGCAACAAAACATGGAATGGCAGAACTGGGCATCCTCACACACTTAGGCCATGTCTGAGTACAGCAGTGGGCCACGCATATCTGGCAGTTGCATGTGTTAACCCACGAACCTGTCACTATACAGCAATCTGCCCTGTGCACACAGTTATATGACAACACACACATCTATAATATAGTGGAACCCTGTCATAATCAAATATGTTCTGCAGATACCAAAGTTGTTCATGGAAACTGGTAAAGCAAAGATGATAAAGACCTGAAAACAGTATCAGCAATAAACATTGTGTATCTTGAACATTAGCATAGGTTCAGAGGTCGATACTAGGCTATCTGCCCTAGGGCATGTACAAGCCTAGCCAGAGTGTATTTGGCATTCGCAACCCTGTCAGATTACTACACTGTGTGTGTGAATAGTAGGTCACACAAGATAGCCCATATACATTTAGGCTAGTGTGCCTCTGTCTAGCAGGGACACAGAAGATATCCCAGGGGTAAATATACAATCATCCATACAGTCGTCAAGATGTCTCAACTAGTAGGTGGTCAGTGGGTGTCTCTGCCTATGTGAAACTGGGATTACATTCTGTAGTGAGTGGAGCCTCTGGGATAAGAATCTGTCCCTCCACAATATCCTATTAACATCTGTGCTGAGGTATACGTCCGGAGTATGTAGCTCCAAGGGAGTTGGATATCCTGAGGTGGAGCATGTCCAGTAATTCTGGGTTGGGTATATCTGTAAACAACAGGCACACATCATATCTGAGTAGGTGGTAAGTGACTGAGTAGAGCTGGAGTTACTGCATCTGAACTATGCAGGGCATCTGTGTGAGTCCTTAGATCTGCTTGGTGAGGACCTTCCATGGCCAGTACAGTTGCTGCAGGTGTCAGGTAAGGTACACCTCAAATGTGGCATTGTAACCTAGCATGGATGTGATGAGTATAGGGGCACAATGACCTCACTCAATCTAGATGTGAAACCATATGGGATAAGGTGGCCCACAAAGAAGATGTGTCCAACCACTTTGACAACATGAATGTTAAAGGCGACAGTACGAACAAGTCATGTCCCCAAACCCCTAACAACTCCTACCATATGTAATGGAGTACTACCTATGTGGTAATGTGTGGGCATGTTGTTACTCCCAAAGGGGATGACTATGCAACTAATGGCATTTAGCTGTAGGCCATGGCTCAGGCACCAGTCATCCATCTCTGTGAGTCCCTGATTGAGTATGCATGTGGCAGCTGGAGAGTTGATCATGGCACCCAGTTTGCAGTCAAGTGCAAACATGTTCAGCCATATTCCCCCTGTGGTAGCCTGTACGTAAGACAAATATATACTGAACAAGAGAGGTCCCAGGACCAAGCCGTGTGGGATGCTATGTGTAACTGGTGTATAGTCACACATGGCACCTGCAATTCTGACCATGTGGGTGCTATCCCTGATCTAGGTATCAATCCATTGTGTGAGATATGTGTCCATATTGACGCTGGTGAGCCTATGCATAATGGCCCAGTTGGTTATTGTGTTGAAGGGTTTTGCAAGGTTCAGGTAGGCTGTGTGGACAGCCGCCCCTATGTCAATGGACCTGTTAGCCATTTAAAGAAAACAAACAGGTTCAAGAGGCAAGATCTGCCCACAACAATGCTGAAATGTGTAGGACACAGTGTCTGTAGGTTCCCGATGTCTATGTGTATGAGTCCTATAACAATATGCTTCATAGCTTTGCAGAACAAGCTACATAGGCTTATAGGGCAATATTGTCTGTGGTCCATTGTGGCACCAACTCTGTGGAGTGGGGCCACTGTCGCAGTACACCATTCCTTGGGTACATATCCTGCGGTAACTCCGATATTGAACAGTGATGTAATGTGAGGGTTGCGTTTGTCATGATGCTTGTGTAGGATGCAGGCTGGGACACCATCTGGTCACATTGATACTGTGATGTACGCTGTGGGGAGGGCAGCACTCACCTGTTACTGTGTGATGTCAGGGAGGTTATACTCTGTTGGGATGGATAGTTGCTCCTTAGGGGGATGGGTGGGAGACATCTGCACTGAACCTGTTTGCCAGGATGTAGGCAATGCCAGTGGGTTCAGGGTAGGTTTAGTCAGTATGCAGTAACTCACAGCATATCAGTGAGTGTCCACCCAGGTTCCTGACATAACTGAAGAAGGCCGTGTGATAGTCCTATGTGTCTGTTGCAATTGTCTGGTAGAAACAGCCCTTAGAAAAGTCCATGAGTGATTGTAGCTGTCTGCTAGTACAGATCACAGATGCCTTCCCAGTCTGGGATTGTGCTCTATCATGTAGTAGCTTCCTCCTGACATTGTACAGCTTATTAATGGCTGGGGTCTACCAGACAGGTCCCCTGCCATTGTAGTAGTGGGTCCTGTTGTTATTTTGGATAGCACAATCCATGCAGTCCACTAGGTGTCCATAGAATGTGTATGTAAAGGATGCAGCAGTGTGAACCATATATGCCACTGTCCCAGGATCTCTGAAGGATACCACCTTGCTTCGGTGAAGTGAGATGTTGGCTCATGACAAGTTCACCAAGATTACCCAGGATGGCTGTGTGGAGGGTATATGTATGTCCTGTGAGATACATGTATGTTCTGACCTTACCAATGAGGGGTATATTGCTGGTGTGGAACATAAAGTCCCCATGTTGGTGATAATCAGGTCCAATATGTATTCCCCCTTGTGGCTGTGCTGACTGGTTGTGCCATAGCATATGAGTCCACAAATTGTAGCGACTGTTGGTTGAGGGTGTCGGGGCTTGAGTAGTATCCCCAGTCAATATTTGTGTATATGAAATCACACAATATAATGGTGTTTGTGGAGAACGTCATATTCTCCATAGTTCCTACGAAAGCCGAGTGTGGTTCCTGAGTTTGGGAGTGTGTTCTGTAGCAGGCAACAAACTGAAAGGCAGTATTGCAAAATGGTAGTTGTATATGTATGGTCTGTGATGCTTTGTGCAGTGCTACTAACCTGGAGGTTTGTGTATCTGTGATGTATATGGATGGTTCTACCTGACATAGTCGAAACCACACAACACCGACAACCACATCACCGACACCACATATTCGACAGTCCATAAACACGAAACCACACATAACCGACAACGAAATAACCGACGGTACACAAACACGAAACCCCATACACTGCACACACCACAATAACAATTAAAAACAAAACACATCCCCATTCCACAAACCACACACACAACACAAGCACACCAAAATCCTTACAAGCCCACACTAAACCTTACCTAACCCTAAGGTCCGTCACTATCGACACTTACCTACCCGCCTCCTAACCCTAACTCACTTAACCCGCCTTATCGCCTCCCTAACCCTAACTCACTTAACCCACCCCTATCGCCTCCCTAACCCTAACTCACTTAACCCACCCCTATCGCCTCCTAACCCTAACTCACTTAACCCACCCCTATCGCTCCCTAACCCTAACTCACTTAACCCACCCCTATCCCCACAGACCGTCAATCTCCACACTTACCTGCCTCGCACCCTAACGTCCGTCACTACCGCATACTCACACAGCCTTTCCCCATGTCGGCATCCTCGGCGTTGGTGTTGTCATCCGTCGTGTCGGTCTTCTGCACTGTCGATGTTCTGCCACTCGCGATTCGCGTCGGTCTTCTTCGATTTCGATCTTCTGGAGCTCCGAATTCCGATGTCGGTCTTCTGCGCTGTCGACGAAGTCAGGTAGAACCATATGGATACTCCCCCTAGTTGTGTTGTCTGTTCCAAGTCCTGTTGTCAGACAGCATGGTATGAAACATAACCTGGTAGTGCTGGTGTGCATAAGCGAGCCTGAACCAGGTGTCTGTCAGTGCACAGATATTGCTATCTTCCATACTGAGGAGAGTCCTGAGTGGCCACAATATGAGGTTAACACAACTGTTGTTGAGCAGCATTACCCTTAGTTTCATTTAACCTGTAATGTCTATGGAGGTGGGTTTGTCTTCCGAGCCCTGCTTAGAAAAGGCATTATGGTGGTAGCAAGAGCCATAGCCAGCATTTCAAAGTCCAAGGGTGACAGGTGCAAGCTGTACATAGTGAAGCTACGTGGCATGATGAGCATGTCACCATATGCTGACAGACACTGTATCCCCTATGAATGAAACAAATGTGTTAGGCAACTGTTAAATGTGATATGTGTGTGTCCGTATACTGTGACATCATAATTAGTGGGTGTAAGATGCTAGACAAGGTCAGGGTCATACTGGCCTGGGTTACATGATCAGAGTGTTCCTCCATGTATCATGTCATGTGGTCCAGGGAGTAATGTCTGAGGTTATACACACCAGCATGGACAATGATGGTGCCAGTCTTGTACTTGCTTTGGAGTGACCTGACTGCCTGTGTTATGCGGCAGATCCTGGCACCCAACAGACAGCCCAAAGTGACTATTCCCTTGTTAGGGCTGGTGAGTGGCACGTCAGTGTGTCTGACAATAAGTGTCGCCTATTACAAGTGTATTAGGTGTGTTGTTTAGCCCGAAGGGCAGTGACTGTGTGGCACACTGACATTGTGAACATTGTGATATGTGGGTATTGTAGTGGGGTAGCAGGTGTGTGTGTGTGTCTGCTTTGGAGGTTTCTGCTGCTTAGGTAGAGTACATTTACAGCATCCGAGTATGTCTATGTGTGTTAATGTGGTTTGAGTGCTGTTGCTAGAGGATATGTGAGACTGATATGTGGTTACCTTCACCACCTGATAGACTGTGCCAGTCATGGGTCGAGAGAGTTCAGCTCCCTGTATGTCTATATAGGTGCATCTCACATATATATCTGAGTTTGTTGGGAGGAGGAGATGGTTGTCTGTGTACATGAGGCAGATGTGACATTGTGTCAATATCACAATATCCACCAGCTGGACTGAAGAGTACACACAAAACTGACCCCTGGACATGCCAGGATATTATCACGACATACTCTGTAGCCTGATCACAAAGGATCAGTAGGGTGTTAAGCGTGTAAAAGAGTATAACAGGGATTTGTGCTCATGTTTGTTGGTGTTTTGTAAAGAGTAGCTGAGAAGGAGTCCAGACTGAATCATGACACCTCCTTCAGCTATGTTATAAATATCAATGTACACCCATATATATCCTGAGTCAGGGCCAACTGTACCTGAGTGACAATGCCGACATCATGACAGACAGGCCCATATGTACATACCCATCCCCCACTGACAATAGTCCACATCAACATACTAGGAGATATCACATGTAGAATGGATGAGCAGCTACCCCCACTGCCAAAAGCATGGCAGCAGGTGGAATACATTGATTCCCAATATGTGTCATGCCCAAACTACAGAACAAACAGATCATGCACCTGAACAGTCAGCTGAGCCTCACCCCCTACACAGGATGTGGAACCGTTGAATGTGTCGCAGCTACATATGGCACTCCCCACAAGTGTTGGTGCACAACACACCATGGGAAGTCAAGTCCAGTACGCCTATGAGGTCTGATCTGCAAGGTCATGGAGTCCATCATGGTTGCAGTCATAAACAGAGCTATTGTAAGCTGACATACACACAACCCTACCAACTGTGGTATGTTCATGTGCGGATCATGGTTCCCAAACATGCTAGACTGCTTGCAAGGCAGCCACCCAGGACATACATCAATGAACACATCTACACATGTGTCACATAGACTTTGAATAGCCCTTTATCAACATCCCAGACACATGTAGTATCCACAAAACCAACAAGCTGTGCATAAATATGTGTTGACATATGACGGAATATCAACGTGTCCACAGATAGATCACACAAGGTAAGGATTCTGAGGTCTTGTTCAAGCTGTTGATACCTGCTGACCCACATGGACCATTCCTGGAATGGCATAAAACAAAGTGTACACACATCATCATGTCCCGTCTGATGATGTCACCATCCTATAAATACAGCAGGAGAAGGGAAACCTGCCAGTAAAGCAAATAGCGTGCTGTGTTAATGCGTCTCACTCCAGTATCATAACATAGTTAGGTAGGGGTTTGAATCCTGCAAACAGTGTGTGTGTGGGGGGGGAGTGTGTATGTGTGCAATTGTCTTTGAAAGGAGTGTCCTTTTTGGAGACTGTGAAAACACACTAAAACAGGTACATTCCTCTTTGGAAAGTCTGATGATGTCACCATCCTACAAATACAGCAGGAGAAGGGAAACCAGCCAGTAAAGCAAATAGCGCACAGTGTTAATGCATCTCTCTCTAGTATCATAACATAGTTAGGTAGGGGTTTGAATCCTGCAAATGCTGACTGTGTGTTACACTGTTGGCCAATGCGGTGTGGGTTTTGCTTTTACCATGGTATGACATAGTATGATGACAACAGTAAGTGCATTGCACACATCAGGTATCTGCGTGGCAAATATATATGTGTGCATGTCCCCTCAATCAGTACATAGGTGTGAAGCCTGCATACTACATTAATACATTTGTTTCCATTGACAGGTTATGCCGCTGCTTCTCAGATCGTAGGTCACATATGTATGTATGTGACACGGCCGTCCACTGTCGTGTTCTGTGGCCAAGGTCATCTGTGACACACACACCCATGACAGTTACTTAACAGTAGTGTGAGTGAGGGTATATGCCTGGGGTATATGTCAGACATGGTCATACACAACAAAGTCTGCCAAGAATGGACAGCCTTTATAGGTGTACGACTACCTTGTGGATATGCATTCAGGCCTCTAATGTCTTATGTGGTACACCTTGGGACTCCACAATACCTAAGGATATGTGGATATCAAGGGACACATGACATAACATGGGTCTGTATGTACACAATGGTACCCAACATACATGTTGAGGGCTACCACCTGTGTGGTACTGATGGGATAGTATGTATAGTACATGAGGATGATTATGCCATAGTCGGCTTACTGCTATACAGTATGTATCAGACAACAGGTATCTGTCTGTATGATACCCTTGTGTAGGATATGCGTCCCATCCAGGGAATGCATTGTAGGCCAATCCATGCATTCTCAGATTTGGATGGACACATCCCTAGTGTGTTTGCATGTACCTAAGGGGGCTATATGACACACAGGTGTGGTCACAGTAATGGGTGGTGGTCATTACCACTGGTTAGTGTTATAGTGTAGCACCGGAAGCATCCAATTGATACTGGGTTCCCTACTACTGTGTGTCATTTGTCAGGACATCATCCAATGATTGCTTATAGTCATGCTGTTGAGGTTGTGTATACTACCAGACCGCAAATCATTGACAGATATTAACGGTATCACCCACAGCATAGTGTCAACCCATGTCATACACACATCTACCCATGTTAGTACATAACTGTAGTAGAATGCATACTGGCCATTGAAAGATGCTATGAGATGTTAACAATGTGTACAACAGGGTATGCCACATGTCCCATGTGTCCACTATGCATGTACATCCAGACAGTGCGCACCCACCATGTTCACAGATGTACACTTGCTAATCTGTACTGCACACATCACACACGTACTGTCCACTCACTAACACATGCTGGCAACACATCACACATCAGCCAAGTGGCACATGGGTGGATAATACATACTTAGACCTAACAGTGGTGTAAACAATGCTACATTGACAATCAGAGCTTTGATGCATGATGTCTGCTCAGATATACCTACAAGGATGTAGTTACACTTCCTTGTTGACAACTTGCTATTATTGCTACACTGCTATAGTGTCACCCTGTGCATCAGCACCATGTTAGCCTGTCCCTCCATCAATAATGCAGATGACAGGAGGCGGCAAAGGTATCATCATATGCACAGGGCGTTTTGTTGTTTGCCAGAGCCTGACATTGACCAATCCAATCGACATGTGTGTGTGTGTGTGTGTGTGTGTGTGTGTGTGTGTGTGTGTGTGTGTGTGTGTGTGTGTGTGTGTGTGTGTGTGTGTGTGTGTGTGTGTGTGTGTGTGTGTGTGTGTGAGGGACAACAGTACAGCATGGGCCAATGTTGATGTAATGTGTGTGTGTATGTGTGGGCCCTAGTTGTTTGCTTAATGTGTGTGTGTCTGCATGCACACAGCTCCACCATGTGGCTGCCATATACGGTGGTTTGTGGGACAGCCACAGACTGTACCTGCTAGGCTGTACAGATCACTGTCTCCGGCCACGGACACAGTACCTGTGCCTAGCAGGGGTGCTACGGACAGTATCGGGTACCAACCCTGACTGGGTACTGTCATCAGAGGTAGATGCATGATGATTGGACCCATGTCCCTGCTGGGACTGGCCAGAGCCATGTGCACATGGTCTACTGGGACGGTCAATGGACAGGCCAGCACCAGCATTGCTGGGGCTGGTACTGCCACTACGGGAGTGGCTGTGAACTGTGGGCCATCCACGACCACTGCCAGCTGTTGCTGTTGCTGGCATGCGTCCGTGTCGATGTTGCAACCGTCCCGCACGGTCCTTGCTCAAGGAAGACATGCTGTGGAGGGCATCTATTGTCTCCCCCCAATGTCTCAGAGCAATAAAACAGTAAGCCAAGAAGTAAAAAAATCTCCAAAAGCCACAGGACCCGGATTTCACCAGTGTAATAAAACCACTTCCAATATTACAAAATGTTTTATTGCGTCCACAAAAAAGTAAGTAAAACCAAATGCTTTCGCTTGGTCAATACCGAGCTTCTTCAGAGTGCAAATGACTTTGATGCTCTCATAACCATTCATTAAATACCCATTAAAAATCCCATGACATTCTACCTCCATCTCAATTAATTAAACACATGATGTGATGTGAAATGTACATAAATAATAAAACACTTATAAAATCTCATTTAAATATCAGTTACAGGATTATATATCAATATAAAAATCACTTATAAATAAAACATTCCTTCGTTGAATGAAATAAAAATAATACATAAAACAGGTGTTGTTTGAGCTCATTCCATCAAATCAAGGCACCATTAAAGTGAACTCAGGACTAAATAAATTTGTAATATTCAGAGCATAACCTGAAATATTCCTATTGTAGTGTTATAAACAGGCCATTCTTAGCTTTAATACACTACTGATGTTGATATTCTCGTTTAGTCCAGGGGGGGTCTTCCTGAGTCTAGCCTTAACTGCCAATATAATTCGTGATATTCCAGCCTAGTTTCCCAATTGCCACCTCGCAAATCTGGTGTCACTTGCTCTAAAACCAAAATCAATGACTATCAATGACCTCGGTGTAAGTCTGGATGGCACCGGCAAGGTCACGGATGCTGTCACTGATAGCGGTGTAATGTGCCCTCTGCACCCTAAGTCCCTGCCTGGTGTACCGTTCCATACATGCCTGAGCCTGCATCACAGCCCGGAACATAGTAGTCATCGTAAGACCTGTGAGGGCACGCCTGCCGGGGCAATACGACCAGTGGTGCTCCCCCGAGAACCCCTGGACCTCCGCCTATGTGGTACCATTCCGGGTCTACGGCTATGGCTGCTGTGAGGGGATGCAAGTGCCATGGGTACCACACTCTCCTGGTCAATGCCAACTGTATGCTGTCCCTCGCCTATGGCCATTGGTGGTGAGGGATGTAATGGTAGTGTGAGTGTGCACATAGATGGGGTTGAACGCTGTGTACTGTCAGTTGGTGGACCAACGACAGACCCTGTCAAATCTCCTTGTGCCACAATACATGTTTCATCATCACCACTATCCATGGCAGTGGCTTCAGGTCGCCTGCTGCTTTCGCCAACCCCTAACTCAGCACCTGTGAGAGGAAGAAAGGAAACACACTTTATGGTCTGCACATGCACACATGCACACATGCACACATGAACACATGAACACATGAGCACATGCACACATGCACACATGAACACATGAACACATGCACACATGCACACATGCACACAGGAACACATGCACACTCCTCACTACAGCAGATACACACACACAACAGCAATCCAAAACATACTCAATAGTGGTTGAAGGTGGGTGACAGTATCACAAGGCAAACAGTAGCATCACACGTGTCAGCATGCAGAATAAGCTTTGATCAAGTCCATGCAGTGTTAGTGTAGACAGCCATAGTTAATGACAGTGTACATGGCTGTGGTGCAT